>NC_057800.1:567765243-567799650 GCF_018294505.1 Triticum aestivum
AATTAGATGTTTGGTTAACTAATTTGGTTAACTAAGTAGATGTTAATTAGATTAAGACAATAGTGGTACTGTTAATTAGATGTTTTTTAGTTAGGGGAGTAGGCTAGGTAACTAAGTAGATGTTAATTTAGGGCATGAGTGTTTAGTTTAGAGAGAAAAATTAATATAGTTTTTTTACTGTTTTTAGTAAGTGTCTAATAGAATTAGTAAGAAAATTAATAGAACTAGTTAAACTAGTTTATTTTTAGTAAGTACTAGTTTATTTTTATTTATAGTAAGTGCTTAGTTGAACTAGTTAAATTAATAGAACTAATTTATTTTTAGTAAGAAAATTTAGGTATATGAGATTTGGTGATCTAATTAAAATTTTACTATAGAACTAGTTTATTTTTAGTAAGAAAATTAATAGAAGTAGTTTATTTTTTAGTTAAAGCAATTATTCCCGCATCGACGTCGACGATGTCTATCCCACATCCTTGTCATCGACTCGGCAGAGGAGGCCTGCTTGATCAGAGGGGCCACGTTCAGGACTGGGCTTCGTCGGGCTGATACTGGGAGGTGCTACCTTCTGAGGGGCGCAGCTTGGTGAGGAGCCATCCCGTTGTTAACCCGAACATTTTTTGGTGGCGCTCGCATGGGCCAGTGACGGTGCGGAGGCTTGAGGACCCTGCGGAGGTGGTATGTCACCGTGTCAGCGAGGAGGACGAGAACGTCCGTCGCTACATGGTTGCGTTGGAGGGCAGGTTCTCCAATACCTAGCATGTTCTTCAGGGATCTCACTAGAGCTATGATCCTGTGATGGTTATTTTTCTTTGGGTGTCCACCTCCCACGTTGATACCCGTCGTTTCCTAGGGTTTTATCTATATTAGTGATGTTATATGTATGATACTATTCGAGATGTATTAGTGATAATATTCGATGATGTACGGATGAAAGAGATGATTTAGTTTTGCTTATTGAATGCATGCTAATTTGAATACTAATTTATTTTACGATTTGGTTTTGCTTATTGAATGCTCAAATTGGAGAACTACTCCTATTTTGAATGCTCAAATTGGAGATCACTATGCAAGGCGTATGCATTTGATTAGTTGATAGCTTATAGGGTTTTTGTTTTTGCAGAAATCAAGGAGCCCCTCCATCATCCCCGCCGTCGTCCCCGTCATCGACCCCCTCCGACCTCGAGGTGAGACCAGCCAAATCTCCATGACAATATGAGTCCTATAAGATATTTTGATTTTTTCTTCATATTTTCAACCATTGAAATGCAATGACCATCAAGTTTGAATGCTCATATGATGTAGATATAAACATGTATATCTTGTGTTGCTCAAATAGGATATGTGCTTGCCCAAATGGCCGGCCATGTTTGCAGGTTACACCTCCGAGTGGCCTATGTTTTGCCGAAGTGTTGATTAATTTCCGTTCCGACAAATTTTAGGCACTCGGCATATCCTTTTTTAGCAAAGGTCATGCCGGATTTTTCCGTGAATTTTGGCATGACTTGTGCTAGAATATGTAGGAAATATTGAGTGGCCTGGATTTTCTAGAAAAATAATTAAACGACATTTCGGGTTGACTTTAAGTCCGTCAAGCCTCCATACATGACAGTCAACAAATGAGTGAGGTAGAAAGTCTGCACATATGAGAGAAGAAGAATATGCCTGTTGTCATGGGGGTCGTTTTTCCTTCTTCTCCTTCTGCTAGACCTTTGTTATGCACTAGGGGAAGGAGGAATAATAACCATCACCGACGGTCGAAAAATCAGTGAGAGAGTGTATCTACCATATATGAGAGAGGACGAAGAATCCCGACTATTGTCGTGGGGGTAGTTTCTCCTTCTTCTCCTTGTGCTAGACCTTTGTTATGCACTAGGGGAAGGAGGAGTAACGACCATCACCGACGGTCACAAATGTCAGAGAGGAATCAATGAGGGAGAGTCTCCACCATATATGAGAGGATGAAAAATCCTGACTGTTGTCGTGGGGGTCACTTCTCCTTCGTTCCCGTGTGCTAGACATTTTGGTGTAATGCACTCGGGGACGAAGGGAGGAGCGACGATCACCGACGATCGAATATATACATCACGTGAGCTGAGAGTTTTCAAGAAAACACTCGGTAGACCGATAGTCAACCTGTGATGAATAATAATGATCTAATTTAGTTTTTGTAGTACGTATATCTAATTGTACAAGTTTAATCTTTGAATTATATGAACCTAGGAAATGTCATCATCGGACGATGAAAGTCTCCCGGAGGAGTGCGACTAGTGCAACGATGACCGAGGTCTGTGCGACAGGCCTCACCTGGATGAAGGTCGGCGTTTCAGCATTAAGCTCCTGGAGACCTTCGATGTTGAAACGATACACAACGATGACAAGTTTTTTTCATAATTAAGCACGACTTCTACTACTTCAACATGTAGTTTCCGTCTTTTACAATTTGACTAGTTTATCCCATGCCATGCAAGATGCTATGTCTTGGAGAGGATGGATTTTGAAGATCATGAAAGTATGGAAACAAAGAAAATTTGCCTAAGGACCCATCATGGTATGGATTTTGATGTAAATCTATACAATTCTGAGAGCGTATCCCATTTTAGTTGCCTGAATTGGGAAGCACTTTGCAAGATGCATGATTTTATGAGGGTATGCTTGTCACCATGGATCTTGGTGATCCTGACATCGCCCAAGACAATTTGGACATTTGGGTTCTTATTGATACGCTTCCAATTCTACTGCTATGTGAGTTTCTCAAACATAGTTATTAAGTAATTTATATTGTTTATTTCAAAATAGTTGACAGCTTATTTCCATTGATAGCTTATTTTCATTCTTCAAAGAATGTGCGAAAGATGGTAGACAGAACCTACTACACCGATGGCTCAGAATTAACTTATCAGGAGAAAAATCATCTGATCTCATTTATTACTGATCTTGAGAATTACAATATCTATCAAACTCCTCCACATTATGGTCAATACGTGCCACTAGTGCACGTGTTGAACTACGGTAACATCCATGGAGATGTCATGGTAAGATTTTTTACTATTACGACATCCATGCATCTTTTGCATAAATTCTTCTAAAACTCAACTACATTGCTAACTACGAAGTCATTACTATGTTTGCCAACAGAAAATTCCGAAGGATTGTGTGCCTCATCTGATGTTTCGGAAAGGTCGCCTTGATGTTTTGAACTTACGGCCAGGTCATCCTACGAATCACTCATGTCCATACCAAATTCTACAAGCGATGAAGACATGACAATCAAAGATTGGAAAAAAAATGTATGGTCAATCGCAGGGAGCTACTTGGAAGCAATATTGTGCGAAGGGCAAGAATTGAAGACAAGATAATCTCCATTCTCCATAATGGAGAGTCGGGACCTATCTTGTTTTATGCTATTTTACCTTAGAGAGGGTATTTAGGTCCTAGCTAATACTCATGATCATGTGCTAAGCACAACTAAGTAGGATTGGTTACATGACTATGATGATGATTGATACGTCTCCAACGTATCTATAATTTTTGATTGTTCCATGCTATTATATTATCTGTTTTGGATGCTAATGGGCTTATTTATACACTTCTATATTATTTTTGGGACTAACCTACTAACCCAAGGCCCAGTGCAAATTGCTGTTTTTTTGCCTATTTCAGTGTTTCACAGAAAAGGAATATCAAACGGAATCCAAACGGAATGAAACCTTTGGGAGAGTTACTTTTGGAACAAACATGATCCAGGGGACTTGGAGTGGACGTCAAGAAAGAAACGAGGGAGCCACGAGGCAGGGAGGCACGCCTGCCCCCCTGGGTGTTGGGGAACATAGTAATTTCAAAAGTTTCCTACGCACACGCAAGATCATGGTGATGCATAGCAACGAGATGGGAGAGTGTTGTCCATGTACCCTCGTAGACCGTAAGCGGAAGCGCTATGAGAACGCGGTTGATGTAGTCGTACGTCTTCACGATCCGACCGATCCAAGTACCGAATGTACGGCACCTCCGAGTTCAGCACACGTTCAGCTCGGTGACGTCCCACGAACTCCGATCTAGCAGAGCTTCGAGGGAGAGTTCCGTCAGCACGATGGCGTGATGACGGTGATGATGATGCTACTGACGCAGTGCTTCACCTAAGCACCGCTATGATATGACCGAGGTGGATTATGGTGGAGGGGCACCACACACGGCTAAAAGATCAACTAATCAACTTGTGTGTCTACGGGGTTCCCCCTGGCCACATATATAAAGGAGTGGAGGAGGGGGGAGGCCGGCCCTCCTAGGCGCTCCCCAAGGGGAGTCCTACTCCCACTGGGAGTAGGATTCCCCCCTTCCATGTAGTAGGAGTAGGAGAGAAGGAAAGGGAAAAGAGAAGAGAAGGAAGGAGGGGGCGCCACCCCTTCCCCTAGTCCAATTCGGACTAAACCTTGGGGGGCATGCAACATCCCCTCTCTCTTTCCCCTAAAGCCCAATAAGGCCCATATATACCCGGCGAATTCCCGTAACTCTCCGGTACTCCAAAAAATACCCGAATCACTCGGAACCTTTCCGATGTCCGAATATAGTGGTCCAATATATCGATTTTTACATCTCGACCATTTCGAGACTCCTCGTCATGTCCCCAATCTCATCCGGGACTCCAAACTACCTTCGGTACATCAAAACACATAAACTCATATTACTGATCGTCACCGAACATTAAGCGTGCGGACCCTACGGGTTCGAGAACTATGTAGACATGACCAAGACACATCTCCGGTCAATAACCAATAGAGGAACCTGGATGCTCATATTGGCTCCTACATATTCTACGAAGATATTTATCGGTCAAACCGCATAACAACATATGTTGTTCCCTTTGCCATCAGTATGTTACTTGCCCGAGATTCGATAGTCGGTGTCTCAATACCTAGCTCAATCTCATTACCGGCAAGTCGCTTTACTCGTTTCCGTAATGCATCATCCTGCAACTAACTCATTAGTTGCATTGCTTGCAAGGCTTATAGTGATGTGCATTACCGAGAGGGCCCAGAGATACCTCTCCGACAATCGGAGTGACAAATCCTAATCTCGATCTATGCCAACTCAACAAGCACCATCGGAGACACCTGTAGAGCACCTTTATAATCACCCGGTTATGTTGTGACGTTTGGTAGCACACAAAGTGTTCCTCTGGCACTCGGGAGTTGCATAATCTCATAGTTAGAGGAACATGTATAAGTCATGAAGAAAGCAGTAGCAACAAACTAAACGATCATCATCTAAGCAAACGGAATGGGTCAAGTCAATCACATCATTCTCTAATGACGTGATCCTGTTAATGAAATGACAACTCATGTATATGGCTAGGAAACTTAACCATCTTTGATTCAACGAGCTAGTCAAGTAGAGGCTTACAAGTGACAGTTTGTTTGTCTATGTATTCACACATGTACTAAGTTTTCGGTTAATAAAATTCTAGCATGAATAATAAACATTTATCATGATATAAGGAAATAAATAGTAACTTTATTATTGCCTCTAGGGCGTATTTCCTCCAGTCTCCCACTTGCACTAGAGTCAATAATCTAGTTCACATCTTTATGTGATTAGTTCACATCTCCATGTGACTAATACCCAAAGGGTTTACTAGAGTCAATAATCTAGTTCACATCGCTATGTGATTAACACCGAAAGAGTGATCATGTTTTGCTTGTGAGAGAAGTTTAGCCTACGGGTCTGCAACATTCGGATCCGTATGTGTTTCACAAATTTCTATGTCTACAACGCTCTACGCGGAGCTACTCTAGCTAATTTCTCCCACTTTCAATATGTATCTAGATCGAGACTTAGAGTCATCTAGATCGATGTAAAAAGCTTGCATCGACGTAACTCTTTACGACGAACTCTTTTATCACCTCCATAACCGAGAAATATTTCCTTAGTCCTCTAAGGATAATTTTGACCGTTGTCCAGTGATCTACTCCTAGATCACTATTGTACTCCCTTGCCAGAAAGATGCTAAGGTATACAATAGGACTGGTAAACATCATAGCATAGTTTATAGAACCTATGACTGAGGCATAGGGAATGACTTTTCATTCTCTTTCTATTTTCTGCTGTGGTCGGGTTTTGAGTCTTTACTCAACTTCACACCTTGCAACACAGGCAAGAACTCCTTATTTGACTGTTCCATTTTGAACTACTTCAAAATCTTGTCAAGGAATGTACTCATTGAAAAAACTTATCAAGCGTCTTGATCTATCTCTATAGATCTTGATGCTCAATGTGTAAGCAGCTTCATCGAGGTCTTCCTTTGAAAAACTCTTTTCAAACACTCCTTTATGCTTTCCAGAAAATTCTACATTATTTATGATCAACAATATGTCATTCACATATACTTATCAGAAATGTTGTAGTGCTCCCACTCACTTTCTTGTAAATACAGGCTTCACCGCAAGTCTGTATAAAACCATATGCTTTGATCACTTTATCAAAGCATATATTCCAACTCCGAGATGCTTGCACCAGTCCATAGATGGGTCACTGGAGCTTGCTCACTTTGTTAGCACCTTTAGGATCGACAAAACCTTCTGGTTGCATCATATACAACTCTTCTTTTAAGAAATCCATGAAGGAATACAATCTTGACATCCATTTGCAAGATTTCATAAAATGCGGCAACTGCTAACATGATTCGGATAAACTTTTAAGCATCGATACAAGTGAAAAAATCTCATCGTAGTCAACACCTTGAACTTGTCGAAAACATTTTGTGACAATTCGAGATTTTGTAGATAGTAACACTACTATCAACATCCGTCTTACTCTTGAAGATCCATTTATTCTTAATGACTCATCGATCATCGGGCAAGTCAATCAAAGTCCATACTTTGTTCTCATACATGGATCTCATCTCAGATTTCATGGCCTCAAGCCATTTCACGGAATCCGGGCTCATCATCGCTTCCTCATAGTTTGTAGGTTCATCATGGTCAAGTAACATGACATCCAGAACAGGATTACCGTACCACTCTAGTGCGGATCTCACTCTGGTTGACCTACGAGGTTCGGTAGTAACTTGATCTGAAGTTACATGATAATCATCATTAGCTTCCTCACTAATTGGTGTAGGAGTCACAGGAACAGATTTATGTGATGAACTACTTTCCAATAAGGGAGCAAGTACAGTTACCTCATCAAGTTCTACTTTCCTCCCACTCACTTCTTTCGAGAGA
Source organism: Triticum aestivum (assembly GCF_018294505.1). Lineage (NCBI taxonomy): Eukaryota > Viridiplantae > Streptophyta > Magnoliopsida > Poales > Poaceae > Triticum > Triticum aestivum. Next base: position 567,772,464 of record NC_057800.1, read on the forward strand.
AACTCCTTCTCTAGAAAGGATCAATTCTTAGCAATGAATGTATTTCCTTCGGATCTATGATAGAAGGTATACCCAACTGTCTCCTTTTGGTATCCTATGAAGACACATTTCTACGGTTTGGGTTTGAGCTTATTAGGATGACACTTTTTCACATAAGCATCGCAACCCCAAACTTTAAGAAATGACAACTTTGGTTTCTTGCCAAACCACAGTTCATATGGCATCGTCTTAACAGATTTAGATGGTGCCCTATTGATACGTCCATTTTGCATCATGCTTTTATATCGATATTTATTGCATTATGGGTTGTTATTACACATTATGTCACAATACTTATGCCTATTCTCTCTTATTTTATAAGGTTTACATGAAGAGGGGGAATGCCGACAGCTGGAATTCTGGGCTAGAAAAGGAGCAAATATTAGAGACCTATTCTGCACATCTCCGAAAGTCCTAAAACTCCACCGGAGCACTTTTCAGAATATATAAAAAATACTCAGTGGAAAAACACCAGAGGGGGGCCACGCCCTGACCTGCCTCATGGGCTCCCTGGTGGCCCTCCGATGCCCATCTTCTGCTATATCAAGTCTTTCGTCGAGGAAAAAATCATAAGCAAGCTCACGGGACAAAACTCCGCCGCCACGAGGCGCAACCTTGGCGGAACCAATCTAGGGCTCCGACGGAGCTGTTCTGCCGGGGAAACTTCCCTCCGGGAGGGGGAAATCATCGCCATCGTCATCACCAACGATCCTCTCATCGGGAGGGGGTCAATCTCCATCAACATCTTCACCAGCACCATCTCATCTCAAACCCTAGTTCATCTCTTATATCCAATCTTTGTATCCAAACCTCAGATTGGTACATGTGGATTGCTAGTAGTGTTGATTACTCCTTGCAATTGATGCTAGTTGGTTTAATTGGTGGAAGATCATATGTTCAGATCCATTATGCATATTATTACCCCTCTGATTATGAACATGAATATGCTTTGTGAGTAGTTACGTTTGTTCCTAAGGACATGGGAGGAGTCTTGCTATTAGTAGTCATGTGAATTTGGTATTTGTTCGATATTTTGATGAGATGTATGTTGTCATCCCTCTAGTGGTGTCATGTGAACGTCGACTACATGACACTTCACCATTATTTGGGCCTAGAGGGAGGCATTGGGAAGTAATAAGTATATGATGGGTTGCTAGAGTGATAGAAGCTTAAACCCTAGTTTATGCGTTGCTTCGTAAGGGGCTGATTTGGATCCATATGTTTCATGCTATGGTTAGGTTTACCTTAATACTTCTATTGTAGTTGCGGATGCTTGCAATGGGGGTTAATCATAAGTGGGATGCTTGTCCAAGTAAGGGCAGTACCCAAGCACCGGTCCACCCACATATCAAATTATGAAAGTACCAAAGGCGAATCATGTGAGCGTGATGAAAACTAGCTTGACGATAATTCCCATGTGTCCACGGGAGCGCTTTTCTCTATATAAGAGTTTGTCCAGGCTTGTCCTTTGCTACAAAAAGGATTGGGCCATCTTGCTGGACCTTATTTACTTTTATTACTTGTTGCTCGTTACAAATTATCTTATCACAAAACTATCTGTTGACGATAATTTCAGTGCTTGTAGAGAATACCTTGCTGAAAACCGCTTACCATTTCCTTCTGCTCCTCGTTGGGTTTGACACTCTTACTTATCGAAAGGACTACGATAGATCCCCTATTCTTGTGGGTCATCAAGACTCTTTTCTGGGCTGTTGCCGGGGAGTGAAGCGCCTTTGGTAGGTGGAATTTGGTAAGGAAAAAATTTATATAGTGTGCTGAAATTTACTGTCACTTGTTACTATGGAACATAATCCTTTGAGGGGCTTGTTTGGGGTATCTTCACCCCGACCAGTAGAGAAAAGAGTTGCTCCTCAACCTACTGAACCTACTGAAAATGTTTACTTTGAAATTCCTTCAGGTATGATAGAGAAACTGCTAGCTAATCCTTTTGCTGGAGATGGAACATTGCATCCCGATTTAGACTTAATCTATGTGGATGAAGTTTGTGGATTATTTAAGCTTGCAGGTATGCCCGAGTATGTTATCAAAAGAAGGTCTTCCCTTTATATTTGAAGGGAGATGCATTGACATGGTATAGGCTATGTGATGATATGGGGTCATGGGACTACAAACGATTGAAATTGGAATCTCACCAGAAGTTTTATCCTATGCATCTTGTTTATCGTGATCGTAATTATATAGATATAATTTTTGGCCTCGCGAAGGAGAAATCATCACTCAAGCTTAGGGGAGGCTTAAGTCAATGTTATATTCATTCCCCAATCATGATCTCTCAAGAGAAATAATTATTCAAAAAATTTATGCTCGACTTTCTCTTAGTAATCGCTCCATGCTCGATACTTCTTGTACTGGATCTTTTATGATGAAGACTATTGAATTCAAATGGGATTTATTGGAAAGAATTAAATGCAACTCTAAAGATTGGGATCTCGACGAAGGTAAGGAGTCAGGTATAACACCTAAGTTTGATTGTGTTAAATCTTTTATGGATACCGATGCTTTCCGTGAATTTAGCACTAAATATGGACTTGACTCTGAGATAGTAGCTTCCTTTTGTGAATCCTTTGCTACTCATGTTGATCTCCCTAAGGAGAAGTGGTTTAAATACAATCCTCCCATTGAAGTAAAAGTAGTTGCACCTATTAAAGTTGAAGAAAAGACTATCACTTATAATGATCCTGTTGTTCCTACTGCTTATGTTGAGAAACCACCTTTCCCTGTTAGAATAAATGATCATGCTAAAGTTTCAACTGTAGTCAACAAAAGTAATACTAGTAAACACAAACCCCCTGAGCAAGTTGAAGTTGAACCTAATATTGCTATGGTTAAAGATCTCTTGGCCGATAATATTGATGGGCATGTTATTTACTTCTGTGATGAGACTGCTAGAATTGCTAGACCTGATACCAAAAACAAACATAGACCTGTTGTAGGCATGCTTGTTATTTCTGTTAAAATAGGAGATCATTGCTATCATGGCTTATGTGATATGGGTACTACTACAAGTTCAATACCTCATTCCTTATACAAAGAAATTTTGCATGATATTGCACCTGTTGAGATAGAAGATATCGATGTTACCATTAAGCTTGCCAATAGAGATACTATTTCATCAATTGGGATTGTTAGAGATGTTGAAGTCTTGTGTGGGAAGGTTAAATATCCTACTGAGTTTCTTGTTCTTGGTTCCCCACAAGATAGCTTTTGTCCCATTATATTTGATAGACCCTTCTTGAATACTATTAATGCTAAGATAGACTGCAATAAGGATATTGTTTCCGTTGGTTTAGGGGATATGTCTCATGAGTTTAATTTTGCTAAATTTTGTACACAACCCCGTGATGAAGAATTGCCTAGTAAAGATGAAATAATTGGTCTTGCTTCTATTGTCGTGCCTCCCACTGATCCTTTAGAACAATATTTGCTAGACCATGAAAATGATATGTTTATGAATGAAAGAAGGGAAATAGATGAAGTATTCTTTAAACAGGGACCTATTTTGAAACACAACTTGCCTGTTGAAATCCTAGGAGATCCTCCTCCACCCAAGGGTGATCCTGTGTTTGAGCTTAAACCATTACCTGATACTCTTAAATATTCTTATCTTGATGAAAAGAAGATATATCATGTTATTATTAGTGCTAACCTTTCAAAGAAGGAGGAAGAGAAATTATTGAAAACTCTGAAGAAGCACAATGCTGCTATTCACTACAAAAAATACACTTCCATGATGATACGTGTTTGTCACTGTAGGTCGCATTTTCTGTCATGCATGTACATCCATGACGATTTTATGACAAAATCAAGATAGTCATACCTGTGCTGTCGTAGAAGTGTTCCATGACATTACCAAAATTATCGTCACAGAAGTGTCCACTTCCATGATGATAAATCCCGCATCACAGAAGTGCTTTCTTCAAGGGTGACCGACACGTGGCATCCACCGTAACGGAATGCCATTAAGCTATCGGGGCGGGTTTTGGATCTGATAACCCGTTAACAACCCCGAACAATGGGGATTGTCCACGTGTAAAATCATCATTGGCTGGAGGAAACACACGTCGGATCATCATTGGGACAGATGTCATCCAATCATTAGACAGAAGGCGCCTATGATACGTCAACACGTGGCACGGCCCAACAGAGGCCCATTCCTGTGAAAAGGCTAGCCCGTTTGATTTGGTCAAAAGGTGGCAGGCCGGCCCATGTAAAGCCTGTTAACGGCTTGTTTGCAGCCCATTTACAGCCTGCTAACCCAAGGCCCGTTACGCCCTATCCGAATTAGACCCAGTAGCGTCATCTGGGCCACCCAATATGATTCCAGCCTGTTTTCACTTTTGGCCCATGTATGGCCCATGACGTCTTTCGGCCCATATGAGGCCCTAGGTAACTCTTGGTCTATTAATGGCCCGTGGTGAAACTGGCCCGTAATGAACAATGTCTCACTTTACACCCATTAACGGCCTGTGGTGAAACTGGCCCATAATGAATAGTGTATCACTTTATACCCATTAACGGCCCGTTATTCCGCTGGGCCGTTTCCAGCCCATGTTATCTTTCGGCCTTCTCAGAGCCCATTTATTCTTGGGCTCATTTCCAGCATTCGTTTACTTACGACCCGTTACTGTCATTTTCTGCTTGTGGGCCAAATTCAGCCCGTGGTTATAGTCGGCCCGTTTGTGGTCTGTTAATACGTTGGGCCGTTTTCATAGCGCCATCAAATACGGCCTATTAACGATGGCCCATTATGGTCGGCCCATGAACGGACGATTCCAACTCTAGCTCGTTTACGGCCATAATGCGGCCTATTATTGGCCCATGTTTGGCCAATCGGTCATACTGCCCGTATAAGGCCCATGGATGATACGGCCCGTAGAAGGCCCATTGTTTCTACGGCCCGTAGAAGGCCCATTATTTCTACGACCCGTAGAAGGCCCGCTGTTTCTACGGCCCGTAGGAGGCCTAGTGTCACTACAGTAAATATTAGCCCATGGTTATTGTGGCCTAGTTTTAAAAAATAGGTTATTGCAGCCACTAGCAAACCGCGGAAAAATAACTGCAATGACTACAAGCAAACAAATAAACAAGACAACAAGGAAATAAATAAGCAAGCAACTTACGCTAGGCTATCACGGCTATCACACATATTACATCCACTGGGCATCAAAGTTTGCCACCAGTGCAAATAAACGCGTCGACAAAAGAATATACAAAACTAAGAGCACTTCAGAAGGCACTAGGCCTGGCCAGGTCGGGCCCCCCCAAACAGCTGAAGAAGCTGAGTAGACCTCAGTTGTGTCAACAATAGATGCATCAACACTAGATTTAAGGCATGATGGTGCGCACGGCTGTCCTCTGACATCTTCATTGCATCTTTGACTTCAAGTCAGAGCTGAGCTGAAGCAAGCCTTTCCGCTTTAAGTTGAGACTGAAGAAGTTGAAGTGATTGAGGCAGCGACTGCACAGAGGTTGTCTCACACCTGCTGGTGAGTAGCTTCAACTCACTGTCTTCATCAAGACAGGACCTTGGGGTCATCTCGCTGTCCTCAAGATGGTTTGGCTCACTATCTTCCCTAAAGTTATGTCTGGCGTAAGAGATACAAGTCTGAAAGAGAAACAAGGAGACACGTAACATGCTTCACAATTATATAAGCAAATAAATGGATCTGTTCTGCATAAGGAACATGTTTTTACAACTACAATTTGAAACTGGCAGTTGTTGCAAACATCCAATCTGATGTAAACAGCAAAGCAAACAGCAGTGAAGGAAATGATGCCTATCCAAATCTATACTAGAAAAAAGTTTGAAGGCTTGAGATGGATGAACTTACATTACATGTTAACAAGGGCTGGACAAAGCCCTTCTCCATGTTGATGGAAGGATAATTCAATAAATTCCCCAAAGAAAATTCTTTATAAGCATTGCCATTATTCTACATTTTGCAAAGAGTAAATATAGATCAAATAATATTGGAAGAAACAGAGGATAATGAAGCTCAGGTGCAGACTGATGATACATAATCAAATAGCAATTAATTAAGTACAACGTTACAAGGAAAAAGGGAGAGAGGTACTGACAAGAGCAATGCAGAGCCCATTATTGTTTTGAGATCGTATGATCCTTTGGGCAAGGAGATTCATCTGAAATTAGTTTTCATACAAGAGAGAAGGTAAGGCACAAGCAGAAATTTTGGAGTTCAAATTTTGAATTGATATCATAGATAGTACCTGACGCTGGGCTCCCAGCAGTTCTAATAGGGGTTTGGCCACTGGAGTAGGGGTAAAGTGTGGTACAATTTGGTCTGTGTTTTCTGTGGCTTCTGATCTATCTGATTTAACAGGTATCACTACCTTTTCCAAATACCTAGTTTGTACTCCTGAGGATCTGCACTCACCCTCTTCTTTTTGGACATCTATTATGAAAGAACAACATTTGACTGGAAAAACATAGTGTGACAACACATGGAATAGGTACAGAAAATGGATAGGTATGGCATATACTCATATATGATGCTTAAACTAAGCAGATGGTGTAACAAAGTAGAAGTAATGCAAGAGGTCAGATGCAAAATATGTGCGACCAATACAACTTTGCAAAGTTAGAGCAAGCACCTTGATGGGTGAATAAGATAGGCCATCCTCCACCATGCCAAGTTTGTTAGCCAGTGGATCGTTCCGCAATATTCCTCTCATGCACCCATTCTCATATTCATTTTGATAATGTCCAATATCTGACATGCATGAAAACATAAAAACAAGTGAGATTTTCTTTGTAATGTAGAAGTGATTCTAATCCAATACTGCCTCCCTGTAAACCCCTTTGTGATATCTCTGCAATTATTTTAAAAGATGCCATGCATGCTGTAATTTGTTGTGTGCATTAATATAATGTGGCCTACTACTCAAAATATGAGAGCTCTAGAAGTGATGACACTTCGCATATGATAGCTTCAACATATAGTAAAGAAGAACAAGTCGACCTGACCTGACAGATTCAAAATATACTAAGGGAGAACAACTCGACCTGACCAGTCGACCGCAAGAGAAGAGTATCATCTTAAAGAAGAGCAGAAGAGCAAGCAGATTGAAGATATTACAAGTCTTTCAATACAATGTCGGTTGGCCACCCATGATGAACCAGAGCGCACAGAGAAATACTATTCTTTCCGGTCTCTCCATATGTGGCTCACATGCATTTCGAAACTAAAGTAGGAACATTTAGCTAACCAATTAAACATCTCTCAATTTTACTAATATTAGCAATAATATCAGATATGAATTTGTACAACTAAGCTTGTTTAGCTCGATGGGTGGAGCAGTGCTATTACGACACGAACCACGTAGGCTGATTGTGGTCATCATAAAATGGGGAAAACATAAGCATGATGAGTACAGTGTTGACCGTGGCAGTGGGATGGCAGATCTAAAGCTGCAAACCACGCAAAGGGTAGTTAGCAACCAATGTTTGCTTTGAAATAACAACTAAGATTTGGTATGGACAAGAAAGTACGGTCAACAAGTGATAAAGAAATGCAATTACGTTGTCTCTCTATATGTCACGACATGCATTTGGAAACTCAAGTGGGACCTTTAGCTAACCAATTAAATGTGTCGGTTAACTAATATCAGTATCATATCACAATCATATTTGAACAACTAAGATTTCGAATTCTGAGTGTTGTGTTGTTTAGCTTGAAGGGTGGAGTAATTCTAGTATGACAGAAAGCACCTACGGAGATCATAGTAGAGTAGATAAAAGGGGAAACCCCTAAGCATCAAGAGAAAAATCTAGAAAGTGGAACTAGCTGGACCAGTGGGTGGCGCACATGCTTTTCAAAACGAATATAGGAACATTAGGCGACCAATTAAACGTCCTCTGTTGTAGTGATATGAGCATCATATCAGATTCGTATTTCAACACGTAAGCTTTGGGTTGAGGTCTTGAGGAGCAGTGCTAGCACAACATGAAGCACCGACGGTGATGGTAGTGAATATAAAGGGGGGAAACCATAAGCTTTACGAGTATAGTGCTTGTGCCATGGCGGATCTTGTAAGTGCATCTAGTGCCACCCCTAGTTGGTTTTGGAGTATTGACGACAAACCTAGTTGAGGGACTAATATGTTTGTGAGAATTGCAGGATAACATAGGTAGAAGTCCCTCATTGATTCGGTTTTACTACCAGAGATGACCCCTAAAAATGTATGAAGACATTGAAGTCAAAGGTGGTATATGAAGATATTCACATTGAAGACTATGACAAAAGAAGACACGTTATGAAGCCTATGGAGCTCGAAGACTTAGATCTTTCGTAGTTCTTTTCTTTTGTGTTGAGTCATAGGAACCACCGTACTGTTAAGTGGGGTCCAGGAGAACTAGTTAGAATGACTGAAGTGATGCCCAAACTAGAAACCTATGTCTTCGAGTGAAGACAATGAGAGCGAATCTTGTCCAGAGCCGGACAAGTCAGCTTTGCTTGTAGCCCAAATAAAGTTGCCATGAGAGATTGAAATCTGACCGTTGAGACACGTGTCAGTTCCTTAGTGACCCAGGGTCATTTCGGACAAATCAGGTCGGGTTGCCAAGTGGCTATAAATAGCCCACCCCCTACAACCATAAACGGTTGGTTGCTCAGATTTCAGTGCACGGCTTTTGTCGTTTGAGAGCAACCCACCTCGAAGCCTTTGAGAGAAAATTCCTAGCGAGGAGAAAAGCCCTAACCACCCAGAGCTAGAGAACATTGGGCATCACTTAAGTCTTCTTGTCTGTGTGATCTGAAGACTTATTACACTTGAGGACTGTGAATCCTCCAGACGGTTAGGCGTCGCGTTCAGAGCATCCAAGAGACATTGTGGATTGCCAGTGAACGAAGTCTGTGAAGGTTTGGGAGTCTACCTTGAAGACTTACCAGAGTGATTGGGCGAGGACTAAGTGACCTTAGCTCAAGGAGAATACGGTGAGGACTTGGTGTCCTGAGCTGTGGGTTCAGGACTGTGTGTCCGGGACTGTGTGTCCTAAGGTTTAAATACCTAGCCGCTCCAACCAGACGTACAATTGTCACAGCAACTGGAACTGGTCCAACACATCATTGTCTTCAACGAGTCACTGGTTTCATCTTCACTTCCTTATTCTTACTGTTACTCATTGTGAAGCCATTGCATGCTTGTTCTATCTTTTGTCTTCACAACGTGAATGTATGATCTGTTTGGCTTCATAACTTCTTCCTACCTGATCCTTATTACACTACAGCTGCTTGTCTTTGTGCTTTCACTCTACTGAATACTTGACCATGGCTTGCCTAGTGTAATCTAACTTCCGCTGCATAGTGATAGGCTTATCTCTACTGTTTGTCTTCATAACTTCCATGTTTTGAAGACTTTCATAAAAATCGCCTATTCACCCCCCTCTAGTCGATATAACGCACTTTCAATTGGTATCAGAGCAAGGTGCTCCCTTGTTCTGTGTGATTCGGTCTAACCACCTGGAGTTTTAGCTATGTCGACTGCAGGGATAATCAAAGTCTCCGCTGCATGCCCCGTCTTCGATGGAACTGAATATCCCTACTGGAAGAATAAGATGTGCATGCATCTTGAAGCCATTGACGTCGACCTATGGTATGTCGTCGAGAATGGTGTTCCCAAGGCTGGAGAAGGTGTCACTGATGCTGATGTCAAGAAGTTCACTCAACTGTACTCTACTGCCAAAAATATCATCTGTGGTCATCTGACAAAAGGACAGTATGGCCGTGTGAGTGCCTTGAAGACATCCAAGCTGGTCTGGGACTGGCTCTCCAAGGTCAATGAAGGCGTCTCAACCCAGAGAGATCAGAGAATCAGTGTTCTTCGCAACCTCTTCAACCGCTTCAAGCGAAATGACAATGAGAATGTCCAGCACACATTTGACCGGCTCACTGACATCACAAATGAACTTCAAGCCCTCGGCGCCACTGAGATCACCAAACATGAAATCATCAAGACGCTGCTGAGATCACTTGATAGTTCGTTTGACATCCTAGCCCTGATGATTCAAGAACGTCCTGATTTCAAGACACTCGATCCGTCTGACATACTTGAGAGGCTCAACACACATGAGTTCCAACTTTCTGAGAAAAGAGATATCTATGGTCTAAACTATGGGCGAACTCGTGCCTTGAAGGCAAAAGCTGTTTCCTCATCTGAAGAAGAATCTGACAGCAGTTCTGATGATCCTGAAGACATTGGAAGGGAACTTGCAATGCTAGTGAAGAAGTTCCAAAAATTCACCAAGAAGAAAGGCTTCAGAAAATCTTCACGATCAAGCTCAAGGAATGATGAAGCTTCTGCTCATGACTACAATAAGAAAACATGTCACAAGTGCAAGAAAAATGGACACTTCATCTCTGAGTGTCCATAGTGGGACAATGAGAACAGAAGGAAGAAGAAGAGCAAGGAATATGATTCTGATGACAAGAAGAAGAAGAAATACTCAAAGTCTTCTTCCAAGTCTTCCTCAAAGTCTTCATCACACAAGAAGAGCTCATCTGGCAAGGCACGTGCGTTTGTTGGCAAGGAAATGGATTCAGAGGAGGAGTCTGCTTCTGAGGAGGCAGAGGTGGAATCTGAGGAGGAGTCTGATTCTGGCATTGCAAGTCTGGCTATAGCATACGTCGCCAAGTCCATCTTCAACACTGAAGACAATGACTTCATCACTGACACTGATGCAACTGACAAGAACGACTCAACTCCTACCTACTGCTTCATGGCACGCGGTGCCAAGGTAAACACACGCACTACTCGCTATCAAACATCTAGTGACGATGACTCTGACTGTGATTCAAAACCAAGCTACAAAACACTTGCTAAAATTGCAACTGAACAACAGAAATCTATGGAACATATTCAAAAACTGTTAGACAGAAGCGATGATCTGTTGGGTGCTGAAATGACTCGATCTGAATCCTTAATTGAAGACATAAAAAATCTTCACGTTAAGTATCAGGAACTTGAAGATCGTCTTGATACTCTCTCAACAACTCATGAAAAGCTTTCCTATGATTATCTTCAAAGGAAGCAAGAACTTGAGAAATTGAGAGCAGCTCATGAAGATCTTCAAAAGGAAAATGAATCACTTTGCGCCGAACAGATCAGTTCCGCTCAGGAAGGATTTGAACCACCATGTCTTAAATGCATTGAGCGTGATAATGCTACTTCTGTTGCTGAATGTTCCACTGCTACTACTGTTGCAATATCTTCAACTGTTGATGTGGTAACTAACCCCTCTGCTGAGGATACCACTGCTATTGCTGATGAGAATGCTAGGTTGAAGACATTGCTTGAAACAGGGATGTACAAAAGTCTTAAAGGACATCAGACATTATGTGATGTCCTCAAGAAGCAGATTCTGAACCGAAACCCTAGGAAAGAGGGTGTTGGGTTTGTAAGGAAAATAAATGCAGATGGCTCTTACTGGAAACCTGAGCAGTACCCCAAAACCACATGGGTTGCTGCAAAGGAACCTTCAGCAGATCCATCCAATTTATCTGGCTTCACATGTGCAAACCCCATTATTATTGATGAATGCTTTGATGCAAACTATAAACTGTTCGAGAATCAGAATGGTGAAGTGTTTGCCAGGTACATTGGTACTAACTACAGGAATGGACCGCCTATGAAGAAGATCTGGGTTCCGAAAAAGTGTCTGGAAAATCTTCATGTGAATGTCTTCATGACACCTCACTTGAAGAAGACAAACCTCAGACCAAAGGCTTCATACGGTCCAAAGGCTTCATACAAACAGAGGACTCACCTGAGTCACACTAACGCAAATGTTTTGCAGGGAAACCATACTCAGGCATATGAATATGAGAGCGGTTCATCGAACCGTCATGTTCATATGACCAAAAATTATTCTGCTTATTCCTATGAGTATTATTGTCCACCTGCAAAACTGTTTGCTAAGGCTTCAAAGCCAAAATTCTCAGATGCTGCACTTAGACTTATTGCTTCTAAGCCACCCTTGAAGATGTGGGTGGTTAAGAAAGCTTAACTCTCTTTTGCAGGGAAAGGTCTCCAGCAGAAAAACAAAATCTTCTGACGCTATTGCTGGGGACCTTAAAAATCTTGTAGGGCGCAAGATAAAATGCCCGAATGGCATCATTATGTACTTCGTTCCTGAATCGCATGCTACTCTCCCTATTAGTCCTAATCTGGATCTAAGTTTTCATAACCCACTGGTTCGTCAAATGTTTTTGCTTCACAATTCTCTTCGTGAAGCCTATCCCCCTAACTGCACTGTAGGGTACGACACCAGCGTCTTCATTGTCTTCAGAATGGATTATTGACAGTGGGTGTACAAATCACATGACTGGCAAAAGAAGCCTTCTTATGGACTCAACCTTACGTCCATCCGACAAGAGCCACATCACATTTGCTGACACTGGTAAAAGTAAGGTATTGGGTCTAGGTAGAGTTGCAATCTCAAAGGATCAACACATGGATAAAGTCATGCTTGTTGAATCCCTTGGCTTCAACTTAATGTCTGTCTCAATGCTTTGCGATTTGAACATGATCGTAATGTTTGGAAAATATCGTTGCCTAGTACTAATGGAATCTGACAAGTCTCTAGTGTTTGAAGGGTATCGAAAAGATGATCTGTACATGGTAGATTTCTCAGCAGGGCCACAACTTGCAGTATGTCTTCTTGCAAAAGCTTCAGAATGCTGGCTTGGCATCGGAGGCTTGGGCATGCTGGCATGAGGAATCTCCACACCCTTGCGAAGAAGAAGCATGTCATAGGCATCGAGGGCGTCAAGTTCAAGAAAGATCACTTATGCGGTGCCTGTGAAGCAGGGAAGATGACAAGGGCAAAACATCCTTCGAAGACAATCATGACTACTACTCAACCCTTCGAACTACTCCACATGGATCTTTTCGGTCCCACTCACTACTCAACTTTTACTACTACTGCTTGCCTCTATGGCTTCATCATTGTTGATGATTACTCTAGATATACTTGGGTGCACATAATCCTTTACAAGACTGAAGTGCAGGATGTCTTCACACGCTTCGTGAATCGTGCTATGAACAATTTTGGCGCCAAGATAAAACACATCAGAAGTGACAATGGCACTGAATTCAAGAACACTGGCCTTGATACATATCTTGATACCTTGGGCATCACACATGAATTCTCAGCTCCGTACACGCCACAGCAGAATGGCGTCGTCGAACGCAAGAACAAAACACTCATTGAGATGGCCAGAACAATGCTAGATGAATACAAGACTCCAAGAAAATTCTGGATTGAAGCCATTGACACTGCATGCCATACAATCAATCGTGTTTATCTTCACAAGCTTCTGAACAAGACATCTTATGAACTTCTAACTGGCAAGAAGCCAAATGTCAGTTACTTCAGAGTATTTGGCGCAAGGTGCTGGATCAAGGACCCACACCACACCTCAAAGTTTGCACCAAAAGCACATGAGGGATTTATGCTTGGATATGGAAAGGATTCGCACTCCTACAGAGTCTTCAATCTTTTTCATTACAAAGTGGTTGAAACAGTGGATGTGCGGTTCGATGAGACAAATGGTTCACAAAGAGAGCAACTGCCAAATGTGCTAGATGAGATTCCAGCTAGTGAATCAATCAAGCTAATGGGAACTGGAGAGATTATACCTTCTAAAGCTCAGCCTAAAGAAGAACTTATCATCTCAGCACCTGATCAACATGAAGACAATGCTCAGCCTGAAGACAATCCTCCCAACAACAACATAGATCAGCAAGAGCAAAGTCTTCGCCCTGTACATCCTCGTGTTGCCAATGAAGTACATATTGACAGAATAATTGACAGCATCAATGCACCTGGTCCACTCACTCGTTCAAGGGCAACTCAGCTAGCAAATTTCTGTGGGCACTTCGCATTCGTCTCAATATCAGAACCCAAGAAAGTTGAAGAAGCCTTCATGGAACCTGAATGGATTCAAGCTATGCAAGAAGAGCTTCAACAGTTTGAGTTGAATAATGTATGGGAACTAGTTAAGTGTCCTGATCCACGGAAGCACAACATAATAGGCACCAAATGGATATACCGCAACAAACAAGATGAGCATGGTCAAGTTGTCAGAAACAAAGCTCGTCTCGTTGCTCAAGGATATACTCAAGTGGAAGGCATTGACTTCGATGAAATATTTGCTCCCGTGGCTAGGCTTGAAGCCATACGCATTCTGCTGGCCTATGCAAATCATCATAACATACTTCTATATCAAATGGATGTGAAAAGTGCCTTTCTCAATGGCAAGATTGAAGAAGAAGTGTATGTTGCACAATCGCCTGGCTTTGAAAATCCCAAACATCCTGACATGGTATACAAGCTCAACAAGGCACTGTATGGCCTCAAACAAGCCCCTAGGGCCTGGTATGACACACTCAAATACTTCCTAAAGAGCAAAGGCTTCATACCTGGTTCCCTAGATCCCACTCTTTTCACGAAGACATATGATGGTGAACTGTTTGTGTGCCAAATATATGTGGATGACATTATCTACGGCTGCACCAATCAGAAGTACAGTGAAGAGTTTGGATATATGATGCAAGAGCAATATCAGATGTCCATGATGGGGGAGCTGAAGTTCTTCCTTGGTCTTCAAATACGACAACAATGCAATGGCATCTTCATATCTCAAGAGAAGTATCTCAAAGATTGCCTGAAGAAGTTCGGTATGCAAGACTGCAAAGGCTTCACAACACCAATGCCAGCCAAACATCATCTAGGTCCTGACGACAATGGTAAAGAGTTCGATCAAAAGGTATACCGCTCCATGATTGGTTCTTTGCTTTATTTATGTGCATCTAGGCCAGATATTATGCTTAGTGTTTGCATGTGTGCTCGATTTCAAGCGGCACCAAAGGAGTCGCATCACTTAGCTGTGAAGCGAATTCTTCGATATTTGGCTCACACCCCAACTCTAGGATTATGGTATCCAAAGGGCTCAGAGTTTGATTTGGTTGGATTTTCGGATGCTGATTATGCTGGTGACAAAGTTGATCGCAAGTCTACATCAGGCACATGTCACTTTCTGGGACGATCACTTGTATGTTGGTCTTCAAAGAAGCAGAACTGTGTATCTCTCTCCACTGCTGAATCTGAATACATTGCTGCTGGATCTTGCTGCGCTCAGCTTCTGTGGATGAAGCAAACACTCAAGGACTATGGCATTCATATGAAGCAAGTACCACTTTATTGTGACAACGAAAGTGCCATCAAGATTGCCAACAACCCAGTTCAGCACTCGAAGACAAAGCACATTGAAATTCGTCATCACTTTCTCAGAGATCATGTTGTGAAGGAAGACATTGATATCATACATGTCAACACTGAAGAACAATTGGCAGATATCTTCACCAAGCCCTTGGATGAGAAGAGATTTTGCAAGTTACGGTGTGAGCTAAATATCCTGGAATCCTCAAATGTCCTGTGATCAGGCACACATCCTAACCCTTATGCATATTGATGACTTAGATGTGCAACACACGAAGTAAAGTATATCTTCAATCAATGAAGACATACATTCTAAGTGTGAATACATTAATGTGGAATTTGACTTCGGAGCGCCACGATAATTGTGCGCCGTGTCTGGGTCTAATACTTCCTATACGGTGGGTAACGCCACCACCAAAAGTTCTACTTTGAAGTGTTTCACTCATGGCGTTACCTTGCAATGTCTTCACATTTGGTTTGGCTTCTAACTCAACATGTCTTCATGATTATCTTCACTATGTTGATTATATAGATGTATACATACTAGTGTTCTGTCCTCTACAACATTCACTTATAGATGTCTTCTTGGTTGAATCTTTTGAACTAAGTGAATGTGATCGGACCCTAATCTCTCTATGCTTTCTATCTCAAATTCTATCTCTCCAAGTCATATGCATTCTATTGAAACTGTCGAATGTCTTCACTGCGTCCTTGTCAGCAGAAGATATAGAGAGAACCATAAAGTCCGTTTTCAATGCTCATTTATCCACATGAAATCCGGAGAAGTAGGAACGACCGCCCGACAATCCAGGCGTGCGTGGGATGTGGAACTGCCCCCAAAATACCGCATGATGGCCACGTACTACTCAAATGCGAATCGCCAGGGGCACCTGAGTAATAGCACAGTGCCGCCCCTGCGCCTATAAATTCACACTTACCACGGTCATTATCTCCTTCTTCCACCCTCGCACGAACCCTAGCGCCACCGCTAGCTCTCGACGACGCCGGCGACGAAGCGCTTCGCTGCCGCAACCTCCCCGACGCCGTCCTCACGCCGACCGCGGACATCGTTCTCTCCGCCGTCGCTGTAGGTGTCTTCCGTCGCCAAGTTAGGGCACGGAGGACTGAACTGCTCGGCATCATCTCCCACTTCCGTCTAGCAGTTCCAAGTGTGGTAAATAAAACTTCTTTTTACAGCCCCTTTTGATCCCATGGTTCTGTCACTTTCTACCATAAGAAGTTTATCTTCACACAAGTTAGATCTCTCAATCTGCATCTCATAACATGCCTAGTATATTCACTTGTGCTTCATGAAGTAGTTAGATTCCTCACTTGTACTGATCTGTGGGTTCATACAAATCTGGAACCAACTTCTTATCTATGAGTGAATGTCTTCGCACGATGAGGTCAATGTCTTCTAAACTGATTAATCTTCAAAACCTTCTGAGAATGCATATGACCTATTCCCCTTCCCTCGCACCTTAATGCTGTCACAGGTACATGTCCGTGGGAGAATCCTTCGGTTCTCATAGTCTGCATTCATTTGCAGAATTCCTACAGCATCACATAAATTCTCCTGAAGCCAGTTCCTGTTGGTCCAGCAAAAGAAAGCCTTTGAAGCCTTTGAAAGTTTTGAAGCCTTTCAAGTTAAAGTTTATGGCTTCAGAAGCAGCAGCAAGGAAGGGGGGCAGACAGCGATGTGAAGGAACTTCCAAAGATCTGCCTGAAGACCTGGCAGAAATGTATAAAACAGATCCTGAAGAGAATTATGGGCAGCGCAAGACCCGAATCCAATGGATTCGACGCTATTGGGCTGAACAATGGTTCAAATACCGCTTCACAACCTTGTACCCAGGTCCAGAGATGAAGCTATTGCCCAAATCTTCTATCCATGCATGGTTCGTGGGCCACAACCTGATGATGCACATCCGTCGTCACTACTCTGGTGTCGTGACGACAATCTATTCAAGCGCAACTTCCAGTTTGCCCAACAATCAGCAAAGTAGAAAAAGAAGAAGTTGGGGTTAGACTTCAACCCTGGTCCCTCAGCACCAAGGGCAGATGGCACACGCGAAGCTGAACCCAATGTCATCGGTCCGTTTGCCAACCTTGAGGGCCTCATCACCCGCATCTTAGTCCAAGGGACTGCCGTGAATGACCCTCCAGCTGACTCTGAGTCTGATGAAGCTCCTACTGTATCGAAGCCAAAGCAGTCGAAGAAGCCAAAAGCTTCAAAGCCGGCCCCTTCATCGAAAATCTCAAGGGCGAAGCCATTGGCAACTGCACCTCCTGAAGACAGTGTGCAGTCTAAAGACGTATCCCGCGTCTCCAAGCCCCAGAAGGCCAAGGTGCCTCAGCCACACACCGGTAAAGAGCTCACAGCTGCTGCCATTCTGCGCAGCGAAGCCATTGATCTGTCCAGTGATGACAATCTTGGAGATGACGCTCTAGAGCAGCTCATCAAGAGCAAAGAGGAAGCTGAAATCTTCAACAATTTGCCTCTCTTTGATGTCGCCATCATCCACAACTTCATTGATGAATGGTTTGCCACACCATACATCAACTTCGAAGATCTGCAGCTGCCCGTTGGCCTCAGCGTCGCCTCCCAGGGTGCTATTGCTTCAGAACTTGCAATTGCCCAGCGCATTGTTGAACTGAAGCAGAAAATTAATCATGAAAAGGCTTAGTTCAAGAAGCATGTGGCCAAGCTCAGTGTGCAAGAAGTGAAGAGATTCAAGATCATGATGCACGAGCTCAAGGAAAACTTTCTGAAGAAGCATGCAGAAGCTCAAGGTTCACGTGAGCGGATGAAGTCTCTGGCTGAGAGATGTGTGCAAGCCTACAATGAGGCTGAGAAGCGCAAGGCACTCGGGCGTCCTGGCATCGACCCCAAGATGGCCGCAAAGAAAAAGAAGAACATTGTTCCAGCTGAACCAGAGGCATCAAGGCAGGAAGCAGTTCCACTTGTCTTCCCAACTGCAACGACTGGCTCGAGTCAACAGCTTCAGAGCTCAAGAAGACAAGAACTGCTGAGGCTGAAGCCCGAAAGTGGAAAAGCTCTGAAGCCTCTCCTACTGCCCCCAGCAAGAAGAAAAGAAAGACCAAGAAATGTCGGGCTGCTCCCACAGAGCACTTGATAGTTGAACCTATCTCTATGGTTCACCCGAACGCAGAACGACAACTGACAGTTCATGAGCCTGCTTCCACAGAGGCTCCTGAAGCTGAAGACATACCAGCAGTCGACCCCATCGCTGCTGAAGACATTGGTCATCAAGACAATGTACACGATGATGCAGCCCTTCCTCAGTATGAACAAAGCAAACTCATCAGCATTGGTCGTCCTCTGACGCCAATTGCACAAGATGCATCATGGGCGGATCGCCCTCAAGAGGAAGAAGACCTTGAGGCCCAGCCCACTCCAACCCCACAGGCGTCGTCTGTGTTCTGCAGGCTTCGCAGAGGTCCAAGGCCTCAAGTCTATGCTGAAGACATTCCGGCTGCATCAGCCGAAGAAAATGAAGAAGTAACACAAGATCCTACTCCCCCGCTACACCATGAAGCAGTTCTCCAGGAGAACGTGCCTAAGTCTGACCCTCCATCTCGTCAAGTGGAGGCTGAAAATGCTGAGGCTGCCACAACCAACACTGAAGCCAATGTGGAGCCCTCCCCACCAAAAGCTTCAGCAGACAGCGAAGCTAGTGATCCAGACACTTCTATTCCTGAGTCTGCTGCAGGTCCTCAATTTGATTACCATATTGAGCACAGGCCTCATGTCCAGAAGCCAGTTCCAAGGCTGCCAAGGTTCCCAGGTCCTGCATCAGCACCTGGCTCCTTTGACATCAATAGCTTCAAGGCAGACAATACGTTCTTCAACACCTCCAAGAACCCCTATTCAAGGGAAAGGATTTCATTAGATAGGTTCTGAGCTATCCTCAGCGCAGCTACTATTCATGCATCCTATACAACCAAGGTCGCATCTTCCCGCACAAGCGCCTTGATGTTGAAGCCATTGCTGGTCTGCCCTGTCTAGAGGAAGCTTTGGATTGCTTTAAGCAAGTGGGTCTGCTGCAGTTTGTCACTAATGAAGAGCACTGAAATGAAGAGCTTCTGCTTCAGTTCTATGCCACCCTCCACATTAAAGGATACAACAGAGATCCGAAGACTTGGGTCCTGGAGTGGATGACCGGCAATATCCATCTTGACGCCAATGCATTTGATATCATTGAGCTCACCGGCCAGCCCACTCCTGGCGAATTCTTCGAGGAAGGCTGTCAACTACATGCTGAAGCTATTGAGAGCATATTCTAGAGACCTGAACCAAATATGAGTCAGATGCTCTCAATGATGAAGCCATTGCCACATGATGCACCCTATCCAACTGAGTTCTTCGTTGAAGACCTTGAGTACCTGCCCAGGACCATATATCACATCATCCGGTGGACTCTCTGGCCCATTAAGGGACACTCTCCACATGCCAAGATTGAGGGTGCAATGAAGACTCTCATATTCTATATCCTTCATGGCAAATGCTTCAACACACAAGATTTCTTCATACGCCAACTTGCAGCGTCAGGCTCAGATTTATTTGGTTTGAAGTTCTATGCTCCTTGGGTGATGAGGCTGATCAAACTGCACTCTGCGATCTCGTATCAACCCTCAGCCCGAAACCATCGGATCTTCTTGCCAGATGTGGATACCTCTGCTGAAGCTATATATCCTGAGCCTGCCAAGCAACCTTTAAGTCTTCAGAATGCAGAACACCAGAGCTTCACTCAGAACGATCAAGGTGTTGAAGCCATCTCCAGGGTGTATCCTTTGGCTGGCACTACACGTGCGCCACACCCTGCTTCAACTGAAGCCACTGATAGTGCAACTGCTTCAAGACCCAAGAAGCGCGCTCGTGTTCTCAATGACCGAGAGCTTCTTGTGGCCCTTCATCAAAAACAAGATAGGCATCACGACTGGCTAAAGCGTCAGATGAAGAGCCTCTTGGTGGATGTTAATCATCTTCGAAATCTCGCCACCAAGAATGCTTTCATCACTCATGAAACCTGTCGTCGTACCTGGAAAGGGCTATCAATGATGTGTATTGAAGCTGAACTTGAAGAGGATGGCTTCACTGAGCGATTCAAGTTTGACACCACACCTCCTAGAAGGGCTGTGATGCACAACACACCATCACTTGAAGACTCTGAGTTTTCTTCATCTGCTGCCACAGTCACTGCCAGAATCATTGATGAAGAAGACGATGCTACATCACCGCCACCTGCTTCAGCACCTCCAAGCTCTTCTGCACCGCCAAACACCTCCAACGACCCTGCTGCTCCTGGGAACGAGTAGACACTCTATGTCTTCAAACCTTTTTGGTCCTTGCTGACAAAAGGGGGAGAAGCATATGGGTTTATAGTCTTCAAGCGGGTCCATATGGGCGGGTGCTTTATGTTTTGCTATATTTTCGCTTCGTGCTTACAACTCTCGTTTTTTGCTTCATTTGGTTCTTTGAGTTGTAACACTAAAACTCGATGGTCATTTGCTACTTGTTTGCCACCCTGTTTGCGAAGATAAATTTCGCATGTGCGACGATAAATTCCGCACTTATCTCATTCTGCAGACGTCCATTTTCCATTATGCATGTCATTATCTTCATATATATTCACATGCATAGTGGATTGTCATCACAAGCTGAAGTGGATCTCCACAAGTGCAACATGCCATGTGCATTTGCATTTCAAAAGCAAATTAACTTGTATGCACATCTTCAGGGGGAGCCCTTGCAACTTATGAAGACAATTCCTTATCCTTTACAATTTCGCAGACTATATTCCCCGTTGAAAACTTCAACTAGTTTGTCATCAATCACCAAAAAGGGGGAGATTGTAAGTGCATCTAGTGCCACCCCTAGTTGGTTTTGGAGTATTAACGACAAACCTAGTTGAGGGACTAATGTGTTTGTGAGAATTGCAGGATAACACAGGTAGAAGTCCCTCATTGATTCGGTTTTACTACCAGAGATGACCCCTAAAAATGTATGAAGACATTGAAGTCAAAGGTGGTATATGAAGATATTCACATTGAAGACTATGAGAAAAGAAGACACGTTATGAAGCCTATGGAGCTCGAAGACTTAGATCTTTCGTAGTTCTTTTCTTTTATGTTGAGTCATAGGAACCACCATACTGTTAAGTGGGGTCCAGGAGAACCAGTTAGAATGACTGAAGTGATGCCCAAACTAAAAACCTATGTCTTCGAGTGAAGACAATGAGAGCGAATCTTGTCCAGAGCCGGACAAGTCAGCTTTGCTTGTAGCCCAAGTAAAGTTGCCATGAGAGTTTGAAATATGACCGTTGAGACACGGGTCAGTTCCTCAGTGACCCAAGGTCATTTCGGACAAATCAGGTCGGGTTGCCAAGTGTCTATAAATAGCCCACCCCCTACAACCATAAACGGTTGGCTGCTTAGATTTCAGTGCACGGCTTTTGTCGTTTGAGAGCAACCCACCTCGAAGCCTTTGAGAGAAAATTCCTAGCGAGGAGAAAAGCCCTAACCACCCAGAGCCAGAGAACATTGGGCATCACTTAAGTCTTCTTGTCTGTGTGATCTGAAGACTTATTACACTTGAGGACTGTGAATCCTCCAGACGGTTAGGCGTCGCGTTCAGAGCATCCAAGAGACATTGTGGATTGCCAGTGAACAAAGTCTGTGAAGGTTTGGGAGTCTACCTTGAAGACTTACCAGAGTGATTGGGCGAGGACTAAGTGACCTTAGCTCAAGGAGAATACGGTGAGGACTTGGTGTCCTGAGCTGCGGGTTCAGGACTGGGTGTCCGGGACTGTGTGTCCTAAGGTTTAAATACCTAGCCGCTCCAACCAGACGTACAGTTGTCACAGCAACTGGAACTGGTCTAACACATCATTGTCTTCAACGAGTCATTGGTTTCATCTTCACTTCCTTATTCTTACTGTTACTCATTGTGAAGCCATTGCATGCTTGTTCTATCTTTTGTCTTCACAACGTGAATGTATGATCTGTTTGGCTTCATAACTTCTTCCTACCTGATCCTTATTACACTGTAGCTGCTTGTCTTTGTGCTTTCACTCTACTGAATACTTGACCATGGCTTGCCTAGTGTAATCTAACTTCCGCTGCATAGTGATAGGCTTATCTCTACTGTTTGTCTTCATAACTTCCACGTTTTGAAGACTTTCATAAAAATCGCCTATTCACCCCCCCTCTAGTCGATATAACGCACTTTCAGATCTGAAGGTGCAAACCGGACAAAGCTACTTCGCAACCAATGTTTGCTTTCAACTAGCCACTACGATTTGGTACGGACAAGAAAAGTATAGTAAACAAATTACGATCTATTTTTCGGGTGAGATCAATAACTTAAGCACATATGGAAGAGTACCACCTCTCTTGCGATGCCGTGTAGGCCTATGTTGATACGTTGAGGGTGCTGCTGGTGCGATGGCTGTCGGCAGCAGGGAAGAAGACTTTAGACGGCAGACGGCCAGGTCGGGGGATATATCATGTTGCCGTGGACGAGGCGGTCATAGGAGCGGCAACGGCAAGGTGGACGACGGCGCCGATGAAGCGAGAGGAGGCGATGAAAGGATCCTGGTCCAGCGCCATGGATGAGAGACGTCCATCTCTTGCAGTGGACGACGGGGTAGGGGTAGCGGCTCCGGTAAGGTGGAGGATGGGGTGGCAGACGGAGGAGGTTGGCCATAGTGCGGAGGTTGTCGTGCCGCCGACGGTGTATGAATGGGGAAATGGAGGGGAGGGGGGATCTCAAACTTTGGGACGCGCTTCTCTGAAATGGGGGAAAGTTACGAACTTATCCCCCGTTTAAAATTTCGAACATCGAGTCGGTTGGGGATAGGACAGTAATCTCGCATCTCCCAAATATTTGCTGGTAACTATTTCAGGCGAGGAGAGGGTGTTTTGCCGCCCACGGTTGGCACCCACGGTGTATGAATGGGGCTGACAGGTAGGGTGGTTGTGTCATGTCTGATGGAAGTTACACATCTGCCCCTATTTAAAATATTAGCCTACATCTATTTCGGACGAGGAGAGTTTGTTTTGCCGCCCATCGTGTATGAATGGGGAAATGGAGGAAGAGACACATGTCTTTCGGACGAGCTTGAATCAAATGTGTTTTGTCGCCCACGTTTGGCGCCCACCATGTCTGGATGGGCTCAGAGGCCGTCGTGTCACGTCTGATTGAAGTTACTCGTCTACCCCTATCGACAGCAGTGTAAATCCGGTCGATAAGGATGTCAAGTGTCAGGGGTAGACAGTAATTTCCATCTCGCAAACACTTGCTTCGAGCAGCCCACAAATTATAGTGGGTGTTTAGCTGCTTCATTCAAAACTTGGGAGAATTAGCATTCACGTTTGCCCTGGGACCTGGCAAACTAAATTCAAATCCAATTTGTATTCGATTACGAATATCCACAGATAATTATACGTTTTGTTATTTATTTCTTCAAAACCACAACAAAGATTTATTTCAGCTTTATATATGATTATGATTTAGAAATGCCGTGATCTTCGAATTCAGTAGGTTGGATACACTCTGAGTCAAACAGTTATTTCATCCAATACAATATGCTCACACGAAAAACAGTTCACCTTATGTCAATCATATACAAGTACTGAGGATTACCTCACCTAAAAAATTTGGATCATTACAACACATGGACAACATAGGGGGTCTTGCAACATAATCCATTCAGAGACATGACACAACATGCAAGTACAATAATATAATGACAATTTCAACTCGTATCTAAAGAAGAACCGGGATTACCTTGGGCTTCAGATAGCAGAAACAGCAGGACCTCCTCCGTCTTCAAATGCAACATTCTTACTTCCTCTAGTTCTTGGGTTGCTTGCATAATGCGTGCCACTAATTCCGTAATTTCCAGCCTCAAGATAAAGATTACCTCATTCATGGCAGCCACACCATCTCTTTCTGCCTCTAGTAGAGCCTCAAGCACTATAATATCTATGCTCAGACTACTCTCCGGCGGTGTTGCCTCTGAACTGCTACCATCTGGTAACATGGATGGCGCACTGCTTCCACAAATAGATTCTGGGGTTGTACATTGTGTCCTAGTGTGAACGGCATCCTGAAAGGTTTCCGCTGGACATCAGTAAGAGATAGTTATCGTATGATCCATGCAGTAAGCATACATGGAAAACGACAGAAGAATTATTGCCGAGCATGGCAAACTATATTTAAATGGTTCGAAGCAGCATCAGCCGAAAAGAAATTAAAATGGTAAGATGAAACTAGGGATGTAAGTGGCAAATAAATGACATCTGCCAGTCCCATCTAGTTAGTTTTTGCTACCTCCCTAGTTCATTTTCCTCAAAAAACAAAAACTCTTTTGAACTATCATACCACTAGTGGACTTTAATCGGGATTAAACGGGACCCAGTTGACATCCCTAGTTGAAAGGGAGTGTACAACCACTATATTTAAGTTGCCAAGGCATCTAAGCAGTTGAAATAATCTGAGAAAGCACTTAACAGTACAGTCTTGTGATGAAGTTGAGAGGAAAAGTTAAGGACTCAAATGAATTAGGCATGCATTTATTTACGATAGTACAGTAGGCACTGCTGACATATTGGCCAACTCAGGTATAGCGTAACAACAAATAAGCATTCGAATCAAGCAATACAGCAAAGCAGACAACTGAACTATTTGTAATTCGGTAGGATTACACGTTGAGGGCACAAGCCAAGAAAGTAGCTCACTCGCATTACATTTCACATGTACTAAAACACATTGGCTTACCATATGTTGCTGTGAAGCCTAGCTGCTATTGCAATGTTCTTTGAAGATATCGTCAGCATCCTGTGGTTGCAAATCTAGTTGTTGTAGTTTATTCTGCACCATCTATTTAGGTAAAATTAATTTTAATTGCATGCACTGGTCCGAATTGATCATCAATGGTTCATCTAAACTAATGAAAGAAAGGTGTGTGCATACATGACAATATATATGCTTCCCTCTATTTTTATGCTTGTTCGAGGTGCCAGCCCCAAAAGAACAAATATTTTGCTTGATGGGGTTGGCAGCTCCATAATTAATAGAAGCATCAAATTAGTCATACAACTTGGGAAGATCAAGAACACACAAACAAGTAATGAACAGAGGCTCGGAGCGGTGATGTAATAGCTAGCATCAAAAAATGTAGGGTAAAACGAACAAAAAGCAGCGGAACCACATGCTAGTTTGCTGATGTGTAATTAAGCATAGAGAACATTAAGCAGTCTGATGGAACCAATAGGTGGCATCAGAACAAAATTAAAGCATATTAACTATATGTGCACTGGTATGTAATTTACCACATGTAACATGTTCACTGCTAGAAGTATGGCCCTACAGGTGCAAGCAGAATAACGCGTCTCATGAAAAACTGAATGATGCCCTGAAGAAATTCAAAGGTGCGGTGCTTATGCTAGGAAAGTGAACGTAGGCGCCGGTCGTTGGATAATAGTACCTGATTCTCGGCAGCGTATGGGTATCATTGTCATACTTGATAGCTAAGGATCGTCGATGGTGCTCGTGTTGCGGTTGAGTTTGGGTCGGCTGTCGCCGTCGCTGAAGCGCCTCTGGTGCTACGGTTGCGGCGCCTGTCGACATACAAGAAAGCTCATCTGTGGTAAGTGAACAGTTGCACGATAAAGAGAAAAACGGAAGGAGTACAAATCAAAATAACCTAATGAGGCTACGGTGTCGGTAAAGCAGGGCCGGTGGAGTTGAATATGGCGTCCGTGGAGCGGGTCCGGTGCAGTGGACGAAGGCTTCGGCGGGCGCGTTGTATAGTGCTTTTGGTGAGGCGGATCTGTTGCGGCGGACGAGGGCTTGTATGAAGGGCCAGCGAAGGGGCGGACGAGGGAGTCAGTGAAGGGCCTACGCTGTGGTGGACGAGGGCGCTAGTTAAGCAGATCCGGTGCGGTGGACCACGATGGCGGTCAAGGAGATCTGGAGCGGTGGACAAGCCAGTCGCTGAAGCGGCTCCGGTGAAGTGGTGAGTTGGCAGTTGGGGGTTCCAAGGTGCGGAAGGTAGATCCGGCGGGGTGTGAGGTCCACCGCTGCGGCGGAGGACTAGATTCGGCGGCTTGCTGTGGTTGGGGGGTCGGGGAGGGGAAGGGGAGGGGCTCTAGGGAAGAATGTTGGGGGCAAAGAGGGGAAAACAATGGAGTTACCAAAGCAGCCCTTTTTCGTTCATGTGGCAGGGGTAAAACAAGAATATCGCAGGGCTAAACTTTCGGGCGCGTGATATTTCGATGTGAGCGGGAAGTTTGAAAGCTTTTGGCACCTAAAATTATAAGTATTCTGCTCTCATACGGCCGACTATGATATCATGGCCGACAATTTGTTTGTTTTGGCACGCAAAAAAATGTGCAAGTTTTGAAAATCAATGTCTCCAACTCGAAACTTAGATTGTCCATTCAATTCAAATATGGATCATTGAGCTACTACAAGCAAATACCATCATACGGTCCAATTCAAATGAAATTCCAAATGTGTTTATCCTAAATATGATGACAAAAGCAAAAATGTGTATGTGTATGAATAAAGTGGATGATTATAAAGTTTGAACATGCCCGTATGTGTATATCTCTAGGTTTGATATATGAATTTGAAATCATGAAATCCCGGCTTAAAAAATGTACCTCCGTTTAAATGAATTACAAAAGCTAATGATGGAGTCGAATTCCAAAATTCCAATCTTAGGTTTGTAATTCTGGTACATCAAGGTATATCACGCATGTTCAAAAGTATCGTTATCTCATAGTACAAACTGTGAAACAAATTGATCAACCATGAGTGCACAATATCTCAATTACGCTAAAGTCCCTCAAATATAG
>NC_057800.1:567799846-567840889 GCF_018294505.1 Triticum aestivum
TCTTCCCTCACTCTCTAGGTCTCCCTCTATCTCTCTTACCCAAGCACACGCACTATGTAGAGTGTATATTTCCCATACACACAAAACGTCGCCCCCAAACGTCTATCTCCCTAGTTATGTGGTTCTCGCGCACTCACCTCACACACCACCCCCACTGCAAACAAGCACACTTTGTCTCCTTGTGCACCACTCTCCTCTTTCTATCTCTCCCACATGCGGACCCGCCCCAGCTCCTTCCCTGTATATATATATATATATGGCGTGACTCTTTGCGTAGCTCCCTAATGTATAATCGTTCTCGATTTCGCACATTGTTCTCTACACCATATATTCTAGATCTCTCATGAAGTCCCTATCACACACACGATGACTCGCTTCCCTTGCGTCTCCGTTCATAGGCCAATTCCGGACAACATCAACATTGTCTCCCTATCTATACGCCATTTATGGACACAAACGACCCCTCTCGCCCCCTCTCTTCCTCTCTCTCTCTCTCTCTCCGTTGCTAGCTCTCTCTTTCTCTCGCTCTCACACCCCTCTCCCACACACACACTCGATGTCTCTTCCAAATAGTCTGCTCCCCCCGCCCGCACCCGTGCTATCTCGCTACTACACATGTCACACCATTCCCCCTTCCCTTATACTAGGTTTACATCATCAGTGGTATCTCTACTCCACATACACTCTCTCCCTCTCACACACAAACGCATGCACAAACACACTCAGACACGCACAAACACCCATTTATCTGGATCCTCATCTCTCCTCATGTCCGCATGTGTATCTCACACACTCACTCTCTAATTATGTATATGTGTCTCCGCGTTACACAACACAAAGCCCCATGTACATGTCTCTCTCTATCCTCCACACACATAGACACAAAGAATATGTTATCATTGCCTCGGTCTCTAACATATCACACATGCACACTGTCTCTCTCACTCTCGCAAACACGCTCAACAAGGGTTTCCCCGTGAATAACTTACCGTCTATTCATCAACAGTCGTGGCAGTACGATGAACACGAGACGTGAAAAAGAATAAATCTACACGTGCTTAGACCACCTAGTATGAATACTAGGACTAGAGCAAGCCAAAAAGCGCGCCGCCATCACCCCCTCCTTGTCAGTGATGGGAAAATCTTTGTTTTACACAGTCGAGAAGTCATTGTGCTAAGGCCCCACATGCCGAGGCGTTGAATAGAATGTAGATGCTAGTTTATGGAAGCAAGTATCAATAATACGTTTGTATCTCCATACTTATATTTCTTCTCTTATAAAAAACCGAGTTGGTGATGATGGTACGTGTGCCATCTTGCAATATAGACCGTCCGATCTATATCTGACGGATGGAAATTAAACTAAAAGATACCCGCACCCCTCTCCACATTTGCAGACAAGGCCTTCCCTCATTCATCCTTATATCCAACAAACCTCATTGTTGAGCAATTAAGAAAGGAAGCCTCTAGAACAAACTGGCCTGGTGGCCGCTGCCAGCGTCGTCAATCCCCATGCCTCCGCTCAGTCCGACCACCAACCACCACCACCACCACACCCCACTCCTCTTCACCTTATCTCATATTTCTTGAGATATCATTAGTTTTTACACATGCGATTACTCCCGCAAGGGTCAATCACAATAAGTGTTTTATAAAAAAATGCAGCTTGATGTTCCGTGCAATGCACGGATCTTGCTAGTACTCCTACACAAGACTAAGTTGGTGATGCTGGTGTGTCTGCCATCCGTCGTTTCTGACCATTAGATCTACATCTAACGATTGTGAGGTAAGTTGTTGCCTTTTCTCACCAACATCCCACTTATCTACCAATTTGCAGAAAAACCCATAATTAGTATCTTAAAACCAACCACATCCCTCCCTGACCTCACCAAAACAGCCCAAGGAATATATTCTAATTGAAACATAATATATCTCTAGTGACATATGTATATCAAAATTAGAGTATTTTGTACCAAGTTTGTAAATAAGTATTATTCTAATTATGATTCGTTGCAACGGACATGAACATTGCTAGTATTTCCAACCATGCATTTTTCCTAGTATTCCATAGTTTCGAGTTTTCCATCAAGATATTAGTCACTCATGGTTGATATTTACTTTCAATCATGTACACATATGCACTATGTAACTAGCCTTGCTTATTGGCTTCCAAAGCTTAACTTTCACTCCTACTTACAATATGTAGAGTATTTAACAAAAAACTACCACTTTCAACCAGCCATAGGAACAATCTATTGTACAAAAAATAGCAAAAACATACCCAAAATTTCTTAATCCACGCCAAAAACTACCTAGTACTCCTACCGATTAGGTTCGTTTAAACCCATTTATGACAGGGTTGGCCCACACGTCCGTGCTGACAAGGCAGCTTAAACCAACACATTTTGTTTGACCGTTGACACAAGGGACCCACATCTGACCTTCTATCCTGTTATTCCCCCTCAAATCATTATTTTTCCTGAACATTACTTCAAACAATACTGATGCATGTTCGTGTGTGGCGCCGGTGATGAGCAAGTTGGCCGCCGCTCCGCTGGACGGGCCAGACGCCGCGCTGGCCTCCGCACTGGTTGGCAGGCTGGCCCGAGCGTGACTCACGAGTGAGCAAGCCGCCGCGCTGGCCTTCGCTCGAGCCAGATGGCTGGCCTTAGCGCGGCACGCGCGAGTAAGCCGCCGCGCTGCCGTGCCAATCTAGCTAGCAAACCTTGCAGACAAGCAGCTGGACGGAGCTATCTTGGCTAGCTAGCGGCCGCGAGCGTTGGACGGAGCTAGCATCCGGGCTGCCGCAACATGGGCTCTGCACTGCCGGCGGTTTTGACCTCGCCTTCTGCCGGTGGCGGTAGCTGCGTCCCATGGCCCAGGATGACTAGGTGGATGGGCCGGAGGTAGGAGGTCACTCGAGGATTTTTGTTGGTAAGAGCATGTACAATGGTTGATAAGGTAGTCTTATCTTAAGTCTGCCACGTATGCAAATGGTAGTAGTTTCTTGGCATTTTAGTGGTTTCTTGCATTATTAGGACAAGTACAATAGAGCTGATTCAGCGGGCTATAAGAAATAAACTAGTATATTTCTGCTTAGTTGGAGGAAAGAGAAGAGGAGAGAGAAGGTAAGCGAGCACTTCATGAAGAGCCAGCTCTAGCACATGCTCCTAGGCACTTTGTGAGAATGACAAGTGGGCCACATAATAAAAAATAGTACACTATTTTGATCTATTATTGTACATGTTGGCTATAAGATGGGTTGTAGATGACATGGCACTGGCTTATAGCCAGCAGCAGATGATAGGGGTTTCTTGTAAGGAACAATGTACGTACTACTAGTGACAAAAGGCGATTCTAGGTTGCGTTGTACTCCAACGAGTACTACTAGTGTTCGCGGGAGTGTATACCTCGTTTTGTGGGTTCGATCCCGGCCAAACGCACGGTGGCCTTTTTAAAAAAATAGTACTACTACACTTTGCTGTGAGCCAATATTTTACACGGGTAGTTTGAGTTTTGAAGTCAAATGGACGTGCGGCCCCACAATCTGGGTGCACTGGACAGCCTAGCCACGTGAACGGGTTTTCCTTCCCAGCATCTCATGGCTCGCGTGCTCGCCCTAGCCGCACCTTGCTTGCAGCTTCCTCATCAGCTAGTAGCATATTTAAACTAGCGCCTCCCAATTAAGCCCGAGGAGCCAGAAAAGTCTGGCGGGGCATTGGGAACTGTGCAATATGGCTCTGTATGTAAAGTGCTCTACTACTACTCTGTAGCTTGTGGCGTTGCACACATGGACTTCACTCCATTATTGGCTCTACTATAAAAGAAATTCCTCTTGACGTGTTTTTTTAAACAAAGGCAAAAGTTTTGTTTCATCTCATTCAGAAAGAAGGAACTACTAACAAAGTTCGACGAGATCCATTACACCTCCACAAATGGAAGCGAAAAGCCTAGTCTCGCTGTATCAAATAACTCAAATGTTCTGCCCCCGCAGTAACCGTCGCTGATAAACAGGCTGCTAGTGTGTGCGTGAGAGGAGCGGCTAAGTAGGCCAGCTACGTGAGAGGAGCGGCTGAATAGAGCACCGAGAGTACCCAGTAGGCCACTACGTAGGTGTACTTCCCCTGCATTGATAGTATAGCGATGGTTCTAGAGAACAGTAGTACCCTCCACTTCCAACTGTAGCTCCTTGGCCCTGAGATTCAAGAGTTCAAAACTGGTGCACTATACTAGACTAGACTGGAAGTACAGTACATCACACTACTAGTTGAGAAAAGTAGTACTAGTACTGCTATAGTACAAGTATGTACTCCTCCGTCACATAATGTTAGACATTTTTTGACACTAGTTGGCGTGTACAAAAAATGGCAAAAACATACCCAAAATTTCTTAATCCACGCCAAAAACTACTACCTAGTGCTAAAAATTTCTTACTAGTGCTATTATTTACAGTATAATGCAATCCCATAATGTTCCATAATGCTAGTACTCCCTCTGTCCAGGTGCATAAGGCACCTAAGAGAATTTAGGATTTTCAAGTATATTAGTCACCCTTCATTAGTTAGCACTAATGACTCGTATGCCTACCCCAATGCACTTAGCATTTTCAGCTTCACATTTATCTCCCTTCCATATGCAAACCAATCAGCCGCCTCTACCATTTACTTTTTCTTTGCATGCATGCAAGCTGGACCTAAAGAATTGTGTGAAACAATCCGTTAGCCTATGCATGGTTAGTCCTACCATCATTACACTTAATGCGGGATTAACTAGAGGGAGAGAAAAACATGATGAGCGTCCAATCAACATATGCCTAGTTCACGGTGCCATTTCTTAGGTGCCCTATGCACCTGAACGGAGGGAGTACTGGTAGTAAATAATAGCCTCACCCCTTCGCTGAGGAACGATCTACAGTTGGAAGGGACGAGGCCCTGCGGTTACTACACTCTTATCTCCTCCTCGCCAGTTTCCCTCCCCCCGAAGAGAAGGCAGTTCATCGCTGCTCCCATGGATTCGCCAGGAGGTTCTCCTCCTCGTCGGGGCTGGGAGACCTTGGACGACGATCCTGTGGGAGAAATCGCACGCCGCTCCGACGTCCTCACCGCCGCAAGACTCGGTGCTTCCTACACCAACTTTTTCAAGATGCTGCTTAAACAGGCCATGCTTGTTGGTCTTCCATGCGTCCTCGAGGAGAAGGTTCTTCTATGGGACAATCCTTCGAACAGTCCACCGCTACCTGGCCATGGTTGCACGTTGACTCCGCTAGAGTTGCCGACGTTGAGAGGTAGTCGGATTTTATCCGATGAGCAGGTTAGTAATGGAGTTTGATCATGTAGTACTTAGTTATTCCATTTCCATCCCATAATTTCTCCGCTGCCCACCATCTTATATATAGGTCTGGTCGGTGCCAATGAAGATTGGCTTGCATACCTCCGGCCGGATACCACCATCATTTTGCACAACATCCACAGCAGTGTGGCCGTTCCGGTAGACCCCTTCTCCACCATTGGGATCGGCCTTATGGACTGGCTGGGCTTGAATACGTATGATGATGCCTACATAAGATTGAAGAAGATAGCAATTGCGGACCCGCCAACAAAGCAACATGGATACGACGATTACTATCTCATCGCGGTGTTCGACATAAGGATTGCCATCAATGCAAGAGGCAGTAACGGCAGAGGCTGGCGCATGTTGGCGCGGCAGATTTGTACCCCTACACGTTCGAATACGCCGTGCGCCATCTAGGCCGCATCTTCGCGGTGACAAGCCAGGGGATTTGTTTCATCTAGTTGCCATCCTACGGTACGGGAGATTACAAACGGAATGCACAAACCATCATTTGCATCCCTAATGGTACTCCATTATTTTGCAAGGACTAGTCATCCCCCGGTCAAAATAAGATCGCCGATCCTGGATGTGCATTTGCATCCGCGATTCGATCTAACCTGGAACCTTGTAGCTGACTTTGGCATATTGGGATCAACTATCTTAGCAATCGTTTCCCATGATACCACTGATGTGCAACATGGTCACACAATCTACCACGATCAGACCGTCACCATCTACCCAGGTATTCCATTTTTTGACCCTCTCGCCTTCTCTTTCATTGTTGTACTAGTAGTATACTTTGTAGTACTAGTAGAAGTACTTTTTACCTTGGAGGACGCGTATAGCTAGCTAGGCCCTTGAAGACTTGAACCCACTAGCTGCCACCATTTTTGTTTTTCCATGTCTTACTATCTCATCCATGTAGCCAACACTACAAAAAATACACTTCCGTGATGATACGTGTTTGTCACAGTAGGTCGCTTTTTTTGTCATGCATGTACATCCATGAAAAATTTATGATAGAATCAAGATAGTCATACCTGTGCTGTCGTAGAAGTGTTCCATGACATTACCAAAATTATCATCACGGAAGTGTCCACTTCCATGACGATAAATCGTGCGTCACAGAAGTGCTTTCGTCAAGGGTGACCGACACGTGGCATCCACCATAACGGAACGCCGTTAAGCTATCGGGTCGGGTTTTCGATCCGATAACCCGTTAACAGCCCCGACCAATGGGAAATTTCCACGTGTAAAATTCTTATTGGCCGGACGAAACACGTGTCAGCTCGTCAGTGGGTTAGATAGGCGCCTATGATATGTCAACACGTGGCATGGCCCAACAGTGGCCCATTTAGTTTACAAAGCTGGCCCGTTTGACTTGGTCAAAAGTTAACGGGCTAGCCCATGAAAAGCCTGTTAACGGTCTCTTCGCAAATAGCCCATTTTACGGCCCGTTAACTCATGGCCCGTTAGGCCCTAAAGGAAATTGGCCCAACAACGTCATGTGGGCCGTCGAATATAATACTAGCCCATTTCACTTTCGGCCCATGTATGGCCCACAATATCTTTCGGCCCATATGAGGCCTTCGTATCTTTCGGCCCATTACAGGCCCACGGTGAGTCTAGCCCATAATGAACAGTAATTTTCTTTATAACCGTTAACGACACGTGATTTACATGGGACGTTTCCAGCCCGTGTTAGCTTTCGGCCTATTGACGGCCCATACGTTCTTGGGCTCCTTTTCGGTCCTCGATTACTTCCGGCCCATTACTGGCCTGTTCCACTAATGGGCCAAATTCGGCCCATGGCAAGAGTCGGCCCGTTACTGGCCTGTTACCCTAATGGGCCAAAATCGTCCCATGGAAAGAGTCGGCCCGTTTCTGGCCTGTTAACCCGTTGCCCCGTTTCCAGCCCGTCCTATATTCTGGCCCATTAACGACCCATTATGCCTATGTCAGAATTAAGCCTTTGTTGTCCTACGGCCTGTTAACGGCCTGTTACCGTGATGGGCCGATACCGATTACGCCCGATTATGGCCCATGTAGACACATTTATCTGACAGCCTGAGGCCCACCGATTACAGGCCCATTTATCGACGGCCCTTATATTGCCCATGGTAGTTGCGGCCACTAGCAAACCAGGGAAAAAGAAGACTAGGAAATAAATAAGGCCGAAACTAACGCTAGGCTATTAAGGCAATTGCACAGATTACATCCACTCGGCATCAAAGATCGCCACCAGTGCAAATATAGGGAACACCCTACACTATACAAAAATGTCTTGTTGTTTTCTTCAGGCGGTGGCTGCACGTTAAGAATACATTTTGTATCGCACCAAAACAAATTACAACTATATAAAAAAAGGAAGGTTGGCATAAAACTTAACAGTCTAGTAGATAAATGCACCACCAGAAGTTCAGAAGCTCAGTTCATTTGACCTGACTGTTACGTTTTCATGCTGTATTGTCCGATGGAGCACCATAACCCTCGCCTTCATTTCCCCTAGGCTCCTGAACAACATATCAAATGTATGATAGTCTGGTTTCAAAACCATGCATATCTTGACGACATTGAGCAATGTTTCTCCTTTTTTCACAAAGGGTCTCTGTTAGGGAATGGACTTGTGTCTAGAGCGCAGATACAACATTGCTTTGAGCTTGCATATCTTGATCATGAGGCTGTTTGGACGATATTGCCTTAACAACCAACCCAGTATTACGCAGGAACGTGCTTTTGGCACTGTTAGTGGACAGGTACTGACCCAGTGCAGCAAGAGCTGACATTGCGGTTATAGTTGCCTCGCCACCTTCAAAAGGTGGCGGTTCCACCATTTTTTCCATAGCTCGTTGAAAAGTTGAGGTTTTACATTAGTAGTACCAGAACAGAAGATATTAAGGAGGCAGCAAAACCAAACAAAATAGCTTTGGTCTATATACAGAACTTATTCTGGTGAACCCATGTAAAATATTAGTTGTATTTTATTGCAAAGTACATAATAAAACCAGGTTCCAAACATATGACCATGTACCATCGCTAATGTATTGTCTATTTCTTCACATTGTATTGAGGGCTACGGATGAAGAGACGGATTTTATAATACGGTAAGCATAGTATGACGTCATTCATATCACAAAACAACTGAGAACATACAAACAGGCAATTGTAACGTTGTGTGGGCAAGTCCAGCACGGAACTAGATTACGGGTCAAGATGAAAGGAATGTCACTCCTCTCTTTTAAACCTTGTAAGGTGCAATGATACGCTAAGACAATTGTGTATAAAATTGAAAAGAGTAATAGACATTGGCTGCAAACCATGCAGTTCAAGGCACAAGTCAGAGTAAGTAGTAGTTAAAAGGCATGAGGATTAAGGACTTACAACAGCGGCTTTGACTGGTGTAGTCATGCCCTTCTTCTTGCTGGTGTGACAGTCCTTGAAGATTTCCACAGCATTTGGTTCAGGTACTTTTTGGTCCTTACGGGCTTTCCTCTGCATTTGGAACAAGTCAATATAGATATGATAATATGGAACAGCGAAAAGAGTGAAACATCAGCTAATTACAAGAGCCTCACAGTGTGCAATATAGCTACGAGATCCTGTCGTTTGTTGGAATTTCACTTTCGTACGGGCCTTGTTCTTTGAACAGTTCACCTACAAGAAGATAGATTTGTATGGCACATGCATAAATAGGACTTCAACATTTGATCTGATGACATATATATAATGTACCTGATACTTCGGATCGGACCAGTGTTTAACGAGGCCTCTCTAGTCTTCATCAGATATATTTTCCACTAGAGATGTTTGGGCAAGTTCACTGTTAGCCTTGCCTTCAAAGTGAGTTTTCCTCAAGTTATACCGATACTGTCGCAGAGCAGACTTGAAAACATGGGTGCAAGCATGTCTGGTTGCATCATCTTGGCTATCCAACTTGAACCTCATCTGTTGAAAATTATGGGAGTCTCATTATCAGCAACCTAGAAAAGTATTGGACAGAGCAAGACGATATTACTACTTTCCATATATAACTATACTTACAGATAAATGGTCGAGGAAGGTGTTGAACTGGGTTTCGTATTTGTCATTCCTGTACTGAATCCATGTTGGGAGGATACGTACATGACACCTAACAGCAACCGCTGCCTCTGATACTAACTTGGCTGACTCTGTAGCATCACGTGGCCTTTTTAAACCTGCCTCAAAACGGATCTCCATTCTTCCTCCTCTAGATTTAGTTAACCTACCGAGCATTATCCCTGATGTTTGTTTCCTCTTGCGCCTAGGTGCTAGTCCAAAAACAAACATAGGAAGTGTTAGTGTACATCAAACTTTGAGACTACATATAAAGAAGCATGCAACTGTAACTTGACTCCAGCAACTACCTTCTTGCTGTCGAAGCTCACAAGGTTCATCTGATATTGCCAACTCGTCTTGTGTCAAGAGTGCTTGGGAAGTAGTGTCAGGTGGCAAGGGAGCTTGGGAACGTGCTGCTAGCTCAGTTGACGCATGAGTACGTCGTGCAGCTGGTAGTACTATGGTAGGTGTTGCAAGAACTAGGGTTGTCTCTGCTTGTTTGGTGGCAGCTATTTGTTTCTGCTTGTCTTTTTTGCAACTCGTGTAGCATGGGATGCCGTGTTTGTAGAATTTTCTGCTGGACTTTGACCTTCTATTGCACCATCAGTACCAGCAGAATCTGCAGGATTCATCCGCTTCTCATTCCCTGCCATTCTGTGTTTCTTCCTCTTTCTCTGTGCCATGTTAAGTCAAGCCGACAAGAAAAACAAATAACAATTTAGTTCTTCAGAACAAATTGATGCATGATGCAGACAAACTGAACTTTGATGTTAGACAACCACATGATAGGAGGATGTAATATGTATGAAAAATAGGACGGAAGAGATAACCAGAGCTATGATGTGTAAACTAAGAAGAAGACATTTCACCCAATTAGAAGCAATGCAATGGAAGGTAGACACCATATGAAAGATGCTACAAATATCGCTCTGCCAAGTTAACAGTGTCTCATCATAAATGGCATTTAAACAAATGTGGAGAAGTATAAGAAATAAATCATATGCAAGATGCAAACAACATCACACTACCATGTTAGAGGTCTCTCGTCATTAGTGCCATTGCATATTCACAGCATTGCATATTCACAGCTTATGATGTGTAAACTAAGGAGAAGGCATTTCAACAAATTAGAAGCAATGAAAGCTAGACACCATATGAAAGATGCAACGAATATCACTCTACCAAGTTAAATTTGTCTCGTCATAAGTGTCATTTCAACAAATTAGTAGTACAAGCTAGAAAAGAATGTGAGATGTAACCTATATGACACTCCGAAGTCAAACGTGTCTTATGATAAGTGATTGTTGCAGGTTACACAACAGTAGTAATATGATGTAAGAAAATGGTGTGATAGACAGATATTGTATGTTCTAGAAATAGGAACACGTGTCTTACTCAAGTATAATGTGTAAAGTAAGCAGATGGAATTCAACAAAATTAGAAGCAATACAAGCTAGACATCACACATAACATGCAACCACATATAACAGTGCCAAGTTAGAGGGAGCACCGGTGATGCTGCACTAGGGGAGACGTGCTCATCATAAACACAGCTTTGTTGAGTGTCTATGCTTGTGTTGTCTTGGAAATCATCTTGGGGGTGTGGAGGAGTAGAAACTGTAGAGGCCCTCCGTTCGGAAGGAGCACCTTTATCCGCTGCCTTGCTAACTTCCTTCCGCTTTATTGATTTTGAATTGTCAAGTAAAACCAACAAGAAAAAGCAATAAAATTGTCTCTTCAGAACTCATTCATGCATGATACTGACAATCACTACTTTGATGTAAGGCAAACACATGATACCAAGATGGAATATGTACGAAAAACAGGACGGCATGGCATGTTCACAACTGTTTGTGTAAACTAAGAAGAAACCATTCCAGCAAATAAGAAGCAATGCAAGCTAGACACCACATGAAAGATGCAACCAATATGACTCTGCCAAGTTAAAAGCGTCCCATCATAAATGGAATTTCAACAAATTAGAAGCAGCGCATGCTATAAATCATATGAAAGATGCAACTAATATCGCACTGCATATACTAAAGGTGTCTCGTCATGTTGATTGATGCGGGATACAAAAAAACAATAGTTTTATGTAAGGACATGCTTAATAGACAAATGTACTATGTACTAAATACAGGAAGGCATGTCACATTAACAGGTATAATGTATAAGCTAAGCAGACTAGCACATGCAGTTTAACCAGATTGGAAGAATTACAATCTAGACACCATATGCAACATGCAACCACATATCACGCTGCCAAGTTAGAGCAAGCACCTGTGATGCTAGTGTAGGGGAAATGTTGTAATCAACTACAGAGCTACGTTCACTATCTTCATGTAGCATTTTTGTTTCTTGAGAATCATGTCGGGAGGCTGACGCTGCATTCTTTAAATGAGGAGTAGTCCCCTTGCCTGCCTGCCTCATCATAAGTGATTGATGAGGGATACACAAGAACATTAGTTTGATGTAAGAGCATGGTTAATACACAGATGTACTAGTATGTACCAAAAACAGAAAGGCATGTCATATTCAAAGGTATAATGTGTAAGCTAAGCAGATGCAATTTAACCAAATTGGAAGCAATACAAGCTAGACATTCGGCTGGAGTGGTGAGCATGATCATCTAGGACCTGAGAGCCTGGTGGGAGGCGGTCTGCTTCGCCACCATCGCAGCTTTTTAGTTGGCTTCCAGGTGATGCCTATCTTTGCTGGGCTTGTCACTGGCTCGGCCAGTGCCCTGACTAGCTATTTGTCTTCTGGTGCTCACGGGATGGTGGTTCATGTAAAAAAATATCTTTCCTTATCTTATCGACTTCGGCCTTTCGAATACAAGCTAGACACCATATGGAACATGCAACCACATATGACACCGCGAAGTTAAAGCAAGCACCTGGGATGGTGGTTCATTGCGAGCGAGGTCATCAACTCCAGAGTTACGTTCCCCGTCTCCATCTGCTGACACTGCACCCATTAAAGCGTTGAAACGTGTCTTGCCTAGCCACACAACAAGCTGGAGCGACTTATCTCTTCTCGTTTTGGCTTCTCTCATGGCAGCAGAGTCTGAAATACCCTTGCATAAAAACACAACAGTGAGAGTAAGGGTGAAGTGTGTGCAGAACTAGTGCACTGTAAAAGTAGCAGATAGCAGGTGGCTGAAAAATAAATGACAGGAGACATATGATAGCTCTAGAACATTGCATGGCAAACAAAATTAGATTCTACTCCATATGATTTTGTAATATATGAGCACAGGAAATGCAGGTACTCCTCCAGCACACCACCACATGTGGACATATCTAAGATAACAGTCGGCTGAAAATAAATAGGTCAGTCGATTTTTTTAATGAACCGCCTGATCTATAAGGAACGGGCAGATGGCCTTTGTCTACCTCCCGCCAGTCACTGTTGACGATCTTACTCGAACCGCCAGCGACCACCGGCCCAGACCCCTGCCTCCGCCACCCCGCCCTTCCATCGACCTCACACCACCGCCGTGCTTGGCAGCGCCCCCAGGCCATCCCTTTAATCCCGAACGACCTCCAGATCGGGCGCCAGTAGCTCTAGGCCGCACACACCCCTATGATAAACACCAAGGCGCTGCTTCCCCGGCGTAATAGGCGTACTAGCGCCTGTTACGCCGGGGAATGCTTCCGTTAATTGGGAATCAAGTGGCCAGAAATTGAAATTCAGGGGGGCGACAGACCTCTAGCTAAGGTGAAATAGTATATGAGGAGAAACCTTGTGCATCGCGAGTTACTAGGAACATCTAGTATCAAGAAGAAGCGGTCAACTAGTGTCTTCTATTGGATGAATACCGTGCAAGCAGAGATGTAAGACTTGCACGAATAAGGGAAGAGGAGTACCTTTTTCGGTTGCCGGTGTGGTCACCCTCACATGTCGCGCCGATCTTCTTGTTTTTACCGGGGAAACCGATGTTTTGGAGGGTGCATGCTTGGAAGAACCCATGGCCAAATTGTTGACTGTGTTGCGGTGGCCGTATGTCAGCGGAGGGGAAGCAGATCCGAGGCGGCGAAGGACGGCGTAGCAGGAACAGCTCCGGTGCGGTGGAGGGTGGCGAAGTTGGAGCGGCAGCGGTGAGGCGCAGGATGGCGTGGTTGAACTGGCTCAGGTACGGATGGCTCGGCCTCGGCTTCAACTACTAGCCGTGGAGGGCGTTGCGGTTGAGGTTGCGGTGGACGACGACGTCGGGGTATCGGCTCCAGCGTGATGGAGGAGGGCGGCGATTGATGGGTGGGATGGGGTGGCGGACGGAGGACGCCGGGGTTTCGCGGCTGGTGGAGAGGTAGTTTTGGCGCCCACGGAGTATGAATGGGGAATCGGGGGTGGTGGGGGGAACAATGTTTCGGTCTGGGACGCGCTTGTTTTTGGCTTTTTTGAACAGAAGATGGGACGCGCTTGTTTGAAATTTGGGGAAAGTACAAACTTTGCCCCCCTCTTAAATTTGGGACCTACTGCGGGTCGGGGGTAGGATGGTAATCCCAGGTGTCCCAAATAGTGGGCGGGAGCGATTTCGGCCGCGCGCATGTGTGCTTAGGCGCCATTGTGTATGAATGTTTTTCGGATGCAGTTGCATGGCGTCTAGATGAAGCTACAAACCTACCCCGGTTTAGACCTTTGGACGTCGGGCCGGTAGGTTTCACAGGTCGGAGTTATTAGAAAAGTAATTTCCTTGTACTACCAAACATTGGTCTCACGCGGTTTCGGGCGAGTAGAGGCTCTTTTGGCGCTTCGTTCGAAGTTTTGAAACACAAGCATTCACGTTTAGAGTACTCTTGAACTATGAGGATTGACCTAAATATACAACATTATATTTGACCTTGTATGTTTGAAAACCTCATTAAATTATCCACTTCTTTTTGAAATTTTAACACTTGAAAATCCTATAACTACGATTATTTTGGAATGGAGGAGCTAAATTTGAATCTATTTTGTATACGACTACATATGCTATTATGTACAAAATCAGAGCAAAGATTGGTTCCCCCATAATTTAAGTATGGTTTACAAATGCCATGATATCAAATTCAAATAATTGAATGGACTTCATGTTGAATTCGATTTTTTTAAAACCACCTTAAGTTGAATTCAAATGTATGCTAGTTCATAGGTAGTAGCTATTTATAATGTCCATTGTGTAACTTTCATATGT
This sequence comes from Triticum aestivum, assembly GCF_018294505.1. Taxonomy (NCBI): domain Eukaryota; kingdom Viridiplantae; phylum Streptophyta; class Magnoliopsida; order Poales; family Poaceae; genus Triticum; species Triticum aestivum. The sequence goes on from NC_057800.1 coordinate 567,814,431, forward strand.
ATAATGTGCTTTACACACACAACATGAACTATACTCACGTTTATATTCGATTGCTAAAGCGATGCATTGTCTGGAGTTCAAAATACTAACTATGTGGATCAATTGTGTTGAATAATAACATAGACATGCTCAAATTCGATAGAATCTAGATGTCTGATGGATCAATGACCGCTCCTTACGCGAAATGCAAATATCATGATCCCATCCTAATATTTGGATACAATTTATATCTTTAATCAATGTGTAGAGCAGTCTTTTACGTGTAGTTTCACTCTCCATTGATGGTCTCTCACACATGCTCACACACTCTCTCCCGAGGTGTCTTTATCGCACACATGCTCTAGATACAACCCTCCCTCTCTCTCGTAACCATTTACAACTGTTTTCACTAACCTTTATCACAAGCACTCTTCCTCTCGCAAACATACACACGCACAATCCTCATCGACCCTTTCTATATACATGGACCTGCCTACGTATCTCATGTACGCACATTATCTTTACGCCTGTCTCTCACGCATTGTCTCACACCTCTCTTCCTAATCGACGAGTATGATTCTAGCAGAGCATTCTGTAGGATGCCCCTTAAAGTTAGGTTGGATGAATAGTAATATCAGAGATAAAGGGGTTACCTTAGTCCGAGAACCTAGGGTTACAAATCCTAGCCGGCTTTGTCAGTGGACACAGAGTCCTTCACAATTCCGCTATATTTGTCTTGTACGACTAGTCATCCATGGTTCTTCCTAAATGCGTCACGGGCCAACCAATGTGGCGCAGGACGGAACGGAACGAAGGGCCTCACCTCGACCCACCGGACCTCACGCGGTGACACACCCTCTGCCCCCACGTCTCATTATCTTCTCACACCCACAAATACCAACACAAACACCACACACATAGAAAATTTCTCCTGGTGCCTCTATTCCCTCCTCCCTTGCATATACACACTCAACAGAATGGAATCTCTTGTTGTGACATCATATTCTTCTCTCTCTCTAGACCACTCTCATTTCTCGTGCTATCTCTCCCACGCCCCCCCATCGGCCCCTCTATCCATGCCTCTATTGAATACATAATACACACACATACCTCTCTAGGCCCCGCCAAATGCATCAACTACACATTCACACATGTTACATCATGTACCCCATTGATCTAAAAAGAACTCTCTTCATGTTTATTTCGCATACAACATTCCTTTTGAATAAAGTGTGGCCAAAAAAATATTTTAGAGTTTCTACATATATACAACATTACAAAGTTATATGGAGGAGTATGAACGCTAATTTGCATTGCATGGTGCCCACAATGATACTTATTCTGCACTGTGAATTTGTATATTTTTATACTATATACAAAGTTAGTCATAATAAAGAGAAACGAAGAGCATCTCTCTCTCCATCGCATACCCCCCTGTACGCCCTTTCACGTATGCATACAAAACTATCTCCAGGTCCTCTAAAAGTAAGCCCCCCAGAAAATTCAGGCATGTTTCATCTTTCTCTCGCGATATATGCAATGTCGATCATTTTATTTGAAGCGAAAGCATGATACATACATTGGACTTCAGAATCCACTCATTACGGTCACCATTTATGTTTAGTGGTTATTATGCAGTCACGGGCTCACCGTACAACTCTGTATTTGCTCATGACATGACTAGTTAACCAGTTAAATGCTCCACGTGGCACCTCTAGTGTTGCATCACATTATCTCACTACCATCGTGCCCACCTGTCGACTTGTATCTACTCTACATCTACACTCTTATAAAATACACTCTTATAAAAAACAGAGTTGGTGATGATGGTGTGCCTACCATCCTGCAATATAGGCCGTCCGATTTATATCTGACGGATAGGAAAGAAACTATGGCAATTTTGCAAAAAGGTACCCACACACCTCTCCACATTTGCAAATAAGGCCTTCCCTCGTTCATACTTTTCTCTCACAAGATAAACAAGTCATACAAATGCATCTTGATGTTACGTGCAACGCACGGGCATCTTGCTAGTAAGAATGAAAACAAACAACAAAAAAATATTTGGACGGTGGTTCGAAGTCATGACCGCGGGCACAGCAGACACGGTGGCCTTGTATTGTTATGCTGAGCCGTCTGTTTTAACACACAGGAGATGGTGTGGTGATTATACACACACGCACACATGCACACGAACTGCATCCACACAACACTCACACAAACACATGCACCCACGCACGCACGCAACACTCACATGTACACACGCAGCCACGCACGTACGCAACACTCACACGCACACACGCACGCATGCATGCACACACCAGTACACCACACGACCAACACACACTCTCACGCTCAAGTGCTCAACCTACATGTGCATGCGCACACATCAGGCCCTGACAAACACATACACAACCAGGTGATTCCCGCGCATGGGTTGGAGCCTTGTCGCACCTGCGTAAATTTGTGTTTATCTGACCTTTTGCCTATGCAAACTGACAGGTGGGACCCACAACGAACGTGGTCAATTTAACTAGTCAACATGGCGCCACGCAGACTATTTGGCCGGTCAACAGAGTGCAATCCGATGCTGAGTTGTGAGCAAGTGACCGTATAATCACCGCAAAACGTATATAGTGACCGTAATCAGCTTATTCTAAAGTTCGGTGACCGTATTACGCTTTTCTCTCTGTAGGCCCTCCAAAACTACATCTCTACACGTTCTCGCATGTTACATCTAACAACTATGCAATACAGCACTACTACTACACTCTAACACAATAAATCATATGTGTTTTTAGTTTTACTAGATATCATATTGTTACTTATAATTATTCAGTTTGCATACATTAAAATTGCCTTTGAAATGTATGGCCAGTATCATCTACCACGTGGGAAAAATCCCGCCCTTTCCTGTTTAATCGGGTTTGTATCGGTGGATCGTGCGAAACAACAAAACTATACTAGTACTATACAGTACAAGTGACAGTTCACTAGGCCGTCGTGTCATCTACTACTCCATCGTAAGAGTGGAGCGCTCACTTTCATAAATCTTCTAGTCCCTTTCGCCGACATGTGGGACATCAAGCTACCGGGTCCACGTGCCATACCGGAATACAGTGCAGAGCAGCCGGGGTGAAGCACCCCAGTCATGGCGCCGGCGTAGTAATGAGCAATGAGGCGTCAAATCACAAAGCTGCACCTTTCCCGCAGTTAAGTTGGAGGGGCGAAGCAACCATCATTTCACTCGTTGTTGAATCCGCTTCTCCCTCATCTTCTTCAGCTTAACCACATGTTGCTTCTGTCGTTGTTCTGCCTCATGTGGGACGCGGATCGGCTTGGTAAAGCACTGACACGTGGGACCACATGTTAGCAAACCGCCAGGACAACGTCCTCCGAAAATAAGAAGCCTAATCCTAGAATTACACAGGGCTACGTAGCTGCTACATATACTTTCCATCTAATCTATATAGGCCCCCCTGATTTTCAGGTGGAGTGGGCCTAATCCTGTCCTTTAATCTAATCAAATAGTCCCACATCACATCAGTTCGTAACTTTACGTAAACCATTATGTGGATGTAGCATTGTTCAAATAAGAAACCTCCCCCGCCATCCGCACGGTAAAATCACCTCCTTTTTACTAATCTCAATTCTATAATTCTTTAGATCAATATAATTGAGATTTGTATAGATAGCACACAGGAGGAAAACCAAGTGGTACGGTTAAGGGCATCCACAATGTGTAGCCAAATGTGAAAATAGCTTTTGGCATCATGGGAACCATTGTGGATGGTGTTGCCAAAGCGAAAAAGATGGAACCGAAGCTCCGTGATTGATTGATTGAAGGAATAGAAAAATGCAACGTCTCTCCTCTTTCTCCCATGCTTGGATGCATGTAGTACTACAGTATAGAGCACAGTGTCTACTCCCTTGTCCCTTCTATCACAAATCACAAAGCAGTGAGGCGTCAAATCACAAAAGCACGGACGAAGCAACCATCATTTCACTCTTCGCCGACTCTGCTTCTCCATCGTATTCTTCGAGAAGCCATCTCACCGCATTAGTTACTCCTAGTAGTACTAGTAAAGGACTTCCTGGATGCAAATGGTGTTCTCCGTCGAACGCACTTCGCTAAACCACCACAAAAAAAATATCGTCGATGTCAGTGCAATGGGGAAGGAAGTCAAATATAGTTACTACCTCCATTTTTTTGTACACAAGGCCAGTATATCAAAATTACAATTTGGAAAGGGCCACTAACACTAATCGAGGCAAAATTGATGGGGTTAGCAACTAAGGACATTAATATCCCCTGCATGCATGCGAAAGTGAGAAGGTTGGTTTGCATGGTGCTGCATTAATCAAGCGATGAGGAGTGAGATGGTTAGCTCTTTAGTCTTTGGAGAAGAAAATACGCATTAATTGACACGTGAAATGAGGATTTTTATCGATTAAATCCTGCGAAGGAAAACCCAGCCTTTCTTTTTTAACACTAGTACTCCTAGTACGTACTAAAAAGAAACGGAGGGAGTACGTACTTATCCTGTTTGGGTCTAGGCCTTGCATTGCCAAACTTCCCCACACATTTTTGCCAAGCTTGCCTAAATTTTTCAAAATGAGAAGGAGGTACACTTGCGCATGGCTATCGCGGGCGCACCGCACCCTCACACGGTCGCTCCTGCACGCCGCGGTCGGACCGCACCCTCACACAGTCGCTCCTGCACGCCGCAAACCCAACCAAGGGAACGCACCCTCACTGACATGTGCTGTCGCATGTGAACACAACAAACTCAGCCATCCTATCGCTGACACATAATGTTCATTCATAGAGTATGTTTATCCAACCGCATGTTGGGGAGTATCCGTACGGCCCGTGCGGTGGTCTGTTGAGGAAGAAGAAGAGGTGAGGAAGAAGGAAAGAAGGGTTAGGAGACGTAGGATATTCATCCAACCGCCTGAAATGGTAGACTGACCCAAGTCAGGCGACTTGCATAACAAATATATGTTTTTACACAGCAAAAGATCCATGAAAACAACAACATAAAGAAAAACTATCACTGCTCGCGAAAAGAGACGGCCTCGTCATCTTTGGCTGCCGGTGTGAACCAGCAGTCGCTGCCGACGTGTGTCTCCGCACCGTGGTTGTCCTCGGCCTCCAGCTACTCGTTCAAGCGGAGCGTGCGGGCGCTCTGCACGAACGAGAGCATAGCCCGGTTCAAGTCGAGGACATCTGGTTCCGTCTGCAGGAGGGCCTCGATGGCAGCGGCATCCGCGCGCTCTGTGTCGAGTCGAGCCTCCGTCGCCCGGTTCAAGTCCAGGACATCCGGTTCCGCCTGCAGGAGGGCGTCGATGAGAGCGGAATCCGCGCGCTCTGCGTCGAGTCGAGCCTCTGCCGCCCGGTTCAAGTCCAGGACGTCCGGTTCCGCCTGCAGGAGGGCCTTGATGGCAGCGGCATCCGCGCGTTCCGCCTCAAGTTAAGCCTCCACCGCCCGGTTCACATCCACGACATCCGGTTCCGCCTGCAGGAGAGCCTCGATGGCAGCGGCATGCGCGCTCTCCGCGTCGAGTTGAGCCTCTGCCTCCCGGTCCTCCTTTAGTATCGCCATGTTGAACCGTTGGTCCGCCTGCACCATGCGGGACTCGGACGCCGGCACGAAGTCGACGTCCATCGTCTCATACCCATCGGGGGCCTTCTGCGCCGCGACCTCCGCCATGAACATTGGATCGGCTTCCTCCTCCTTGTAGCTTGGCTCCAGAGAACTCGGGGATTGGCCCGACACAAAGAGAGCTTGGGAACGGAGATCTGTGGTGCCGACCGCCACCATGATTTCTGCGCGGCGCTCCGGCGTCAGCATCTTGTAGTAAGTGATCTTGCGGCACACCATGGCTTTCCGGCGAACTAGGGGACACTTGATGCGGCTAGGGGATCGAAAGGTGGGGGAATGGGCTGGAGATTTGGTGTGGTTTTAGGGCAGTGGCTGGCGTAGGCCGACCAGCGAAGGTTCTGGTGTGAATAGTGGTTCCGGTGACGACCGGTCCATCAGTTTTGACTGTACATCACTCTTATCGCGTTCGCGTTGCAGTCTGGCATGCTGGACCCTTCATGTCGCCCACCGAATGGAACACGCTTCGTCTTGCGTTTTCGCTTGCTTGTGGGACCGCAGTTGAGGGCAAACTGACGTCCCTCCCCCTCCCCCACCCACGTCATTTATTATACCACCACTCCCTCCGTTTTATGCGGAGTAAATAAAAACAGAGGGAGCATTACCATGGATGAGGATCCCCTGACGTGGCTGAACCCATTGAGTAACTGACATGCGGGGCCTAGCAAGCATGGGGTCCGTCAGTAAGTGACCGAAAGGGAGGGTAAGGCAGGGATACCTACGTCAGAGGATCTACTTCCACTATACTACTTTGACCAAATGTTAGAGTAATAATATATGACATGCAACTTACACAAATGTTAGAGTAATAATATATGACATGCAACTTACACAAAGCATACAGGGTCTAATGCGTTTTTCAAGGCTAACTTTAACCAAATGTTAGAGTAATAATATATGACATGCAACTTACACAAAGCATATGGTCAAATTCATATGTGAAAGGAGTTTCCAATGATATAATTTTCACATTATACATCTCATGTACTATTAATCTTGTCAATAGTCAAATTGGAAACCATCTCGAGTACAAATCTAGGAGTACGTACGAATCTAACAATATTGATTGGGCGTTGTTGAATGTTGATACCTTTTTTATCAAAATAGATATACTTTGACTACACATAAAACTTATATGTAAACTACTCCCTCCTTCCATCTGTATAGGGCCTAATGCGTTTTCGAGGCTAACTTTGACCAAAAGGTAGAGCAATAATATATGACATGCAACTTAAATAAAGCATACCATTAAATTCGTATGTGAAAGGAGCTTCCAATGATATAATTTTCGCATTATACATGTCATGTACTATTAATCTTGTCAATAGTCAAAGGCGGTCTTGAAAAATGCATTAGGCCCAATATAGATGGAAGGAGGGAGTAGAAAGGATAGGAGGGAATATATTGTACGTTCAAAAACAAAACGAACATTGAATACCCTTTATATATGATTTGCGGATGCTATGATCACCGGTTCAAAATTTTGAATCCGCCTTAAGTATCACGTGCCCCCACTCGTTCCCTCTCAATTTCATCTCGGGGTCCGAAGATCTATTGAAAGAGGACTAGGGTGGGTACATGCGAATGATACTCGGTGGAATATTCAAATGAGGCATGTGGGAGGATGGATTCGACTGGAGGGCGACATGATCGATGGAGAAGAGGGTTGGAGAGGAATGAGAAATAAGCAAACGCCACATGATTATACTTGAACAGCTCAAATAAACAATAAGTTGTCTCGCTTGGCCTACATAGTGAAAGGCCTAATGCGCAACGCGGAGCACTGACGCTCGAATATGGCCGGGAAAATAGGGAAACAGACATGTGGGGCACACCCATCGGGGCGATGTAGCGCAGACTATCCAATGGAGGAGCTGGCCCACAACCTCCTCGCCACCGACAACCGTTCATGTGGGTCGTTGGGGCCAACAACGGGGCGCAGCTCCAGCACCGCCTCTGGACACGGCGACCGCGGTGAGCGACACGCTCATATCGTCGCTAGACACGGTCGGTTTTAGTTTGCCGAGGGTGGCGTTAGTGTTGTGGCACGACCAACGGTATGTTTGGTTTGTGCCCAAGGTTGCCCCATCAAAGCATTGGGTAGCCAAAGTTTTGGTTGAGGTATTGGTTGCCCATAATTTGGCCGACATTGGCAAGAAAAATGAACTTGAGTTGGCTAGAGTTCATTGGCATGCCAAAGAAATGGCAACCATCCAAACAAAGACCAATCTTTGGGTCATGACCAAAATTTTGGTTGAGGTATTGGTTGCCCATGATTTGTGTCAGTGGGAACGACACCTATGGGATCACAAGAATCCCTACTACGGTTGCGGGGCTCGGGGTTGTGAGAAGAGCAGATCAAACAGATAGCACACGGTTCGTTTATCCAGGTTCGGGCCGCGAGGATGCGTAAAACCCTACTCCTGCTTTGGTGGACTATATATCTGTGTTCTTGAGCTAGCTATGGGGCGTGAGGAGCTCCAAAAAGCCGAATCCTGTTCCTGGTCGCCTCGGGCCTCCTTTTATAGGAAAGGGGTTGCCACAGTGGCACACAGGAGGTGGAAAGGGTACAGTGATGTGAGGTTATCCCTCGCATTACATGACAAGGCGCATTTAATGCCCCTTGCCCAGGTGTCCTTGCTTTATCGGGGACGGGGGAGAGCTCTGTCTTGTCCGTCGCCGCTCCCTCTCGTGTCGACACGTGCCCTAGCCAGCGGCACCCGCGGTGCCATGTAGGCAGGCAGACAGCTGAGGTGGCGCAGTGGTGGGTCTCCACGAAGATCTGCATGGTGCCACGCAGGTGCCTGCCCAGCTGGTTGGGTCGGCAGCTGCATGTGAACAGCAGTGGAGGTTTGACTGGCGTGGGCCTGATGGTGGCCCTACGGGTGTTCTTAGCAAGGGCCTTGCCGGGGCCCCGGCAAGGGTCTTGCGGTGGCGCTTGTTGTCATCCCCGGCAAGGCTCTTGCCGGGGGCCTTGTTGTCCTCCTTGGCTGGGATCCCGCCAAGGATCATCATCTTCTAAAGGGTGTATCTGATCTTGAATGTCTTCACAAAGATCTGCATGCCACCACGGGGATGTCTCCCGAATCCTTGCCCCATGGGGGCAGTGGACTCAAGGGTGACTCACTCCGTAAGTGTGGGGCAAGCTGCCATGGCAAGGGTCTTGCCGGGTTTGCTAAAACCGCCTCCCGGCAAGGATCTTGCCGGGGGGAGTCTGCTTCTTCTCCTTTGCTCTTTGTGGGCTTGGTCTTGGCGTCGTTCTGCTTCTCTCGAGCTTCGGCCTTACCTTGGCTCACCTCCCTTTCCTTGCTCAGTGTGGTGGTGCCCGTGGCTCAGACTGCCCGTGCACAGTTATAGGGGTACAAAAAGCGTACCCCTCTTTTTCTACACCGACAGGAGCCCCCGGGCCTGCGCCACACGTAAGCGCAATCGCGTCGTTGGGCTAGGCCCAAAAATGGTGCACGGGCAGGCGGGGCGGTTTTTACCGCGGTAAGTCTCTTCGCGCGCTGTGCTTCCCACGCTTCCCGCGCGTGGCGCGGCGTGGGGAGGCGTGTGTGACGTGGGCGGCATGCGTGGGGTTGCTTCCCACGGGCATGCGTCACATCACAGTTAATGTGAAAGGAGGCGGCCCGTTGTTTTCCCCCAAAAGAAAGGAATAATCGCGGGCGCGCTGCTCACTTTCTCCTCTTTCCTCGTGCTGTTTCCTCTCTTCCTTCCTTCCTAAGCTTCTGCCGTCGCCCGCCGTCGTTGCTTCGCCATCCCCCTTCCTTAGCCCTCTGAACTTCTTGGTCGCCATGGCTCCCAAATTCGCCAAGGGAAAGGGGGTGGCTAAGGGCGCCGAGACGGTGGAGCCGCCGGAGAGCGCGCTGTCGGGGGACCGGACGAAGTCCGCCTTCTTCTTCCCCTCGACGGTTGATGTTCAAGAGCTCCGGGCCTCCTTCAAGCCCCTATGGGGAGTGAAGACGGGGGGAGAGGATTTGGGACACCCGGCGACGCGCGTCATTCCTGCCGCTTGCGCTGATCCTGCACCAAATCGGTACCCCTTCTTCGTTGATTACTTTTCTTGCAGGTTATGCCCCCCTTTCTCCGATTTCTTCTGTGATGTTAGCGCACCTTCGGCTTTCGCCTCTTGGATTTTACTCCGAATGCGGTGGCGTGCATGGCTTTCTTCGTGCATCTTTGCGAAGGCTTTGCCGGGGTGCAGCCCAACACGGCGCTCTTCCGCCATTACTTCTTCCCTCGAATCCAGCCGGGAGGAGCCGTCTCCGGTTGCGTCACCTGGATCCCAAGATCTAAGGGGGCGTACCGGACGGTGCCGTGAAGGAGAGGTGGGAGGAATGGCGTGGCCGGTGCTGCTGGATTGAAGATGAAAACCCGCCAGAATTCTGCAAGGTCTGTCGAGTGCCGCCGGTCCACGACAGCGATTGGAGCGATGTCGACGCCGCCGATGGGAGGCTCACCGTCGCCACCACCAGGATTCTCCGGCTCACCCAGGCCAGACTCACCCTTGAGATGATCGGGGTGGACTTCATTCGCCACCGGATTGCCCCGTTGCACAGCAAGGGGAGGCCAGCTTGGCTCTTTACGAACCCGGCTAACATTATGCGACTCCGCCCCGGCCTCGATCACTACTTCACAGTGCTGGCGCATGCCCACTTCTACCAACGGCTTTTCCAGCTTGATGTGGGTCGCGATGGTGAGGTCGAGCGGACCGGCAAGGCCGCGAGGGCTGCCGCAAAGGTTGGCAAGGCCCTCAAGGGGCCATTTTTCAAGCTGCCAGTGGGGGTGGTCCCGTTGTGCAACAATTCGCATTGGTCCAAGATCATCGCCATGATGCCGGACTGTAATGCGCACGACCCTGTCTTGAGCTGGGAGGAGCCTAAGGACGAGGATGTGCAGCAATTCTTTGACACCCTGATCGAAGTGTACGTCAATGCCGACGCCGAGCGGTGGCTTATCATGGACACCACCCAGGCAGAGCTGGACTACATCGCCACTAGGGCGAGGGAGGCACAGCTTGCCATGGAGGCCGGTAGCGCCGGGAGCGTGGAGGACAAGGCCGCAACGGCGGCGGAGGAAGAGGAGCTCACCCAGTGGGCGGCGGCCTCCGGGGAGGTCAGCAGCGCCGACACTGGATCTCTGCTCGTCGAAGACGTGGCCGACGAGTCATCGGGGGAGGAGGAGGACGTGGCGGCGGGCTCGACGCCAACCAGGGGAAGAGGGCGGGTCCCGCGGCGGGCTGGCTCTGGTGAGCCGGTCTGGCCCGGCAGGACTGCGCGGCCTCAATTGACCCTGGAGGGGTCTGGACGCCACACGAGGGCCATGACAGCCAAGAGGCTGACGAAGGCCACTGAGAAGAAGAAGACAACAACCCCTTCCTCATCCGGGCGCGCACAAAACCCGCCGCCTCCTCCGCCTCCTCCGGCAGGCGTCGACTCGGATGATGATGTGGAGCTCCCTTTTGATCTCGGGCCTCTCAGCCCGGAGAGGAAAAGGAAACTGGTGGAGGAGGAGGAGACGGATGACGAGTAAGTTCTCCGTTCTTTACTGTCATTTCCATTTCCTCGAATCGGGTCGCTTGTCTTGATCCATTTTTGCTTCCGTAGGGAGACAGAGACGTTGGCCCAGAGGGTGAAGAGGGCGAGGACCTCGGCGAGTAGCCAGCCCCCGGCTGGGGCTTCAAAGACACCACTGGTGGTGTTGAGCAGCCCGGACAGCAGCCCCCGGCGCAGCCCCCAGCGTAAGTTCGTCACCCTCTTCTTACTCGACATGTGGTAGGCGCTCGATGCTATGATGCTGACCTTGCCGGGTTTGCAGGAGGGGAACGGTAGCAGGAGGAGCCATAGAGGGCTACTCCTAACACACCACCCCCATCGACTACGCTGCCGCGGGGGGGCGTCCTCGGCAAGGGCATCAGGCATGGAGCCCACACCCATGGAGGAAGAGGGGAACTTGGGCGCTGGTGGCTCTGCCACGGCGCCAAATGCTGGCGGAGAGGGGACTTCTGGTTCACAGTCTAGCACTGGTGAGTCGCCTGTCCTTCGTCTCTGTTTTTCCCTTATTCTTTTCTTGGCTTCATTGCTCCCGTTGCTGCCCAGGCCTTCCTTTAACAGACATGGAAGGCGTGGACACTGTTGTCGGGGATATTGCTGAGGAGGCCGCGGCAGAGGCCAGCAGGATTGCCGCCCGAGGAGGCCGCCGAAGACGCTGACGAGGCCGCCGCCGACGAAGCCGCCAAGGGTGCCGCCGGGGACGCCGCTGCGGGGCCGCCAAGGTGACCGGCGAGGCTTCTGCCGAGGGCGCCAGTGGCGGACCTACCGGTGAGGCCGGCAAGGCCTCCGCCGAGGAAGAGGTGGTGGGTGACCAGCCTCCCTCCTCCTCAACCTCGGGCCCCGGCAGATATCTGAAGGTGGGCGATGATCTCTTCGTCCACCTCCTAGGGGCATCAAGCCGGGCGCCCGCCGAAGGGGAAGTTTTTGACGGCGAGGTGCTTGCCGCCACCGGGCTCGAGGTGGTTGATGAGCCGGGCGTTGGTGGCGACAGTTCTCCAGAAGAGCAGCTTTTCCGTGCCATGGGGGCCAATTTCCGGAAGCTCCAAGTGCTCTACCGTGCTCGCCTGGACAAGGTCAAGTCCAGGATGGCAACGGTGGACAACGCGGAGGTGGACTTCAAGGCGCGCGTTGCCGAGACGCAGACCTGGTTCTACCAGACTCGCGAGGAGCAGAGGGCCTTTCAGGAGAAGTTGGCCGAGCGCGATGTGGAGCTCACCATGAAGATGGCCGACATCGAGAAGGCCCAGGAAAAGGCGGCGAACTTGGCTGCCGCGGCCGAGGCCGCCCGGAACCAGCATCAAGCCACCTTGGATTCCCAGGAAGAGGACCTCTCTGCACGTGAAGCGAAGCTTGCCGTAGCGCTCCATGGCAAGGATGAGGAGCTCGAGGCCCTTGTCGCGCGACGGACTCGCGATCTGGAGCAGAGGCACAAGGAGGCACTAGATGCCCAGGCTCTGGCCCATGCCGGCAAGGTAAGGGAGTTGGAGGTGGCGCAGGACGAGCTGAAGGAGCAGGCCCTTAAGCTGTCCAACGAGAAGAGCACGCTCAACAGCGCCTTGGTGGAGGCGCAAGGAGCGGTCATCGGCAGGGCTGGGGAGCTCTCTGAAGCGCAAAGCTCCATCAAAGAACTCAAGCTGAAGCTGGAGGATCTCGAGAAGATGCTGTCGGAGAGCAGGGCTCGGGAGGAGACCTTGACCAGGAGCCTGGAGGAGGAGAAGCAGTTGCGGGCGAATGAGGCCGCCTCCCACCAGGATTATGTGGCGGGCGAGAACAGATGGATCAACCGTCTGGAGGAGGTCACCAGCAGGGTCACCTTGCAGTTCGCCACTATGGGGATGCCAAACGTGAGGTACGCCCCTGAGCGCAGCGGGACCGTCAACACCAAGTTGACCTTGTTCTTCGAGGGCGTCCTCGGAGCCTTGGCTTATCTTCACTCCAACAGGATGGCCACGCTGGCCGAAGTGGCCCGGCGACTTTGCCGGAGGGTCGTGACCAAGGTCCTCACCAAGATGGTGTACTGGAATCCCGATCTTGACTTCGTGGCCGCGATGAAGAGCTTGCCGGATGGTGCTGACCTCATGGTGCTCAAGGAGCACATCAAGCCCATCACCGACTGCATCGACAAAATCAAGAGGGTGGAAGGCCAGCGCCGGGATTAGGCATCCCGTTCTTCTTCGCCACTGCGCGTTTCCGACCAAGACAAATTTTATCTTTAGTTAGAACCGCAGCTATGATGTGATGTAATATAACTTTGAAGTACTCTTAATTTTCATGCATGTTATTTCCCCGTTCAATTCCTCTTTGTATGCGTGCCCTACGTTGATCGAGGAGGCTTGCCGGCGCGGAAGCCCCTACCGGTGTTTTGGGGACGGATCCCCATGGCCAGCCAGGTACGCGTGCTGCCGGACGAGCCACCTTTCCGTTCTGAACGCGGCCGCTCGAACTGTCGAGCTTGACTCGAGTCAGAATCGGGGGCGTTGCTGATCGCGGAAGGCTACTCTGCCATTCTCGACGTAGCCGCTTGAGCTGTTGAGCAGACTCGAAATAGGGCAAGGGCGTTGCCGATCGTGGTAGAACCCCCTGGCGTGCAGGTTTCACATACAAAGCAAATATCTCCAGGGGGGTAACCTCAAATAAGAAGGGTAGCATAAATAAGGGTTCAATGTAACTTAGCTTCTGTTTGCGATCGCTCGAGTGTCGATCTTATGGCCTCCTTTCTTCTTCAAGGGTCATGAAGTTGAAGGAGTGTCGGGCTAACTGCTAGAGCCTATTCTCACAACTGCGCCCCCTACCTGGCGCGCCAAAGATGTCGGTGGGAACGACACCTATGGGATCACAAGAATCCCTCCTACGGTTGCGTGGCGCGGGGTCATGAGAAGAGCGGATCAAACAGATAGCACACGGTTCGTTTATCCAGGTTCGGGCCGCGAGGATGCGTAAAACCCTACTCCTGCTTTGGTGGACTGTATATATGTGTTCTTGAGCTAGCTATGGGGCGTGAGGAGCTCCAAAAAGCCGAATCCTCTTCCTGGTCGCCTCGGGCCTCCTTTTATAGGAAAGGGGTTGCCACAGTGGCACACAGGAGGTGGAAAGGGTACAGTGATGTGAGGTTATCCCTCGCATTACATGACAAGGCGCATTTAATGCGTCTTGCCCAGGTGTCCTTGCTTTATGGGGGACGGGGGAGAGCCCTGTCTTGTCCGTCGCTGCTCCCTCTCATGTCGACACGTGCCCTGGCCAGCGGCACCTGCGGTGCCATGTAGGCAGGCAGGCAGCTGAGGTGGCGCAGTGGTGGGTCTCCACGAAGATCCGCATGCCGCCACGCAGGTGCTTGCCCAGCTGGTTGGGTCGGCAGCTGCATGCGAACAGCGGTGGAGGTTTGACTGGCGTGGGCCTGATGGTGGCCCTACGGGTGTTCTTGGCAAGGGCCTTGCCGAGGCCCCGGCAAGGGTCTTGCCGTGGCGCCTGCTGTCATCCCCGGCAATGCTCTTGCTGGGGGCCTTGTGGTCCTCCTTGGCTGGGATCCCGCCAAGGATCATCATCTTCTAAAGGGTGTATCTGATCTTGAATGTCTTCACAAATATCTGCATGCCACCACGGGGATGTCTCCCGAATCCTTGCCCCATGGGGGCAGTGGACTCAAGGGTGACTCACTCCATAGGTGTGGGGCGAGCTGCCACGGCAAGGGTCTTGCCGGGTTTGCTAAAACCGCTTCCCGGCAAGGATCTTGCCGGGGGGAGTCTGCTTCATCTCCTTTGCTCTTTGTGGGCTTGGTCTTGGCGTCGTTCTGCTTCTCTTGAGCTTCGGCCTTACCTTGGCTCACCTCCCTTGCCTTGCTCAGTGTGGTGGTGCCCGTGGCTCAGACTGCCCGTGCACAGTTATAGGGATACAAAAAGCGTACCCCTCTTTTTGTACACCGACAATTTGGCCGACATTGGCAAGAAAAATGAACTAGAGTTGGCTAGAGTTCATTGGCATGCCAAAAAATGGCAACCATCCAAACAAAGACCAATCTTTTGGTCATGACCAAAATTTTGGCAAGGTGCACTTTGGCCACAATCCAAACACACCCCAACACCCGGCTCGTCGAGGATGCACGGGGCGCCGCGACGCGTCCGCAGAGTGGTGTAGCACGGCCAACTGCATCCTCTGGACCTGAGACCATGCCGGGTCGTCTTGCTTTTTCAATGACATGCGGGGATCGCATGTGAGCAAAGGGCATCTCCAACGTTGCCACGACCACAGCTGACTACCCTGGCACACCAAAACCCTCGTCCCTCGCGCCGTCGCGCGGTGCGTTCCCAGCCGGCGCTAGCTGCCCGCATTCATGTCGTCCATTCGTATGTCTTCATTAAGAGGCTCGGTGCCCGAGGAACAACTCCGGCGACTTAATGACGCACCCGGACGCTTGGCCTCACCGGAATGCGCTACTTAAAGCGGCAATGCCCAGCTAACCTCCACACCATAGCGCATCGTCCTCCTACCTGGAACCACATCCGCCATGACCGCAAGCGCGAACGCTCTGCGGGAGAGCTTGTCTTCGGGGATGGAGCTCTAGGTCGCCGCCGTCGCTGAAGTCGCCGCACAAGCGGTGGCCACGCTGGCGGCCGACGACGGGAGTACCGTCAGCCACGCGTCCTACTTGCCGCCGTCCAATGTCCGGCACCGCCGAGGTCGGGGACTCCTCCAAGGATGAGTAGGGCATGGGAGGCGGCAGGGCATGGTGTGCCAATTGGCCGGTCCGTCTCCCGTGTTCTACTTTTCCTCACCGGAGACCGCACCTTCACTTCATGGGTCTTGAACCTAGCCCCCGTACATGGAGATCACATATGGAGGACGTTGGTCGCCGCCGTAGAATAGGTTTAGGGTCGGGTTTCTTTTATTTTTTGTCCTATAAAAGTTCGAAATGTAATGAAAATCTGCTGTGTTTGCACTAATCTCGGCCGGTGTATATGAACTTTCACAATAATATACATATTGTAGGAGTACTAGCAAGATGCCCGTGCGTTGCACGGAAGATCAAGATCTTGTGGGAGAAAAGGATGAACGAGGGAAAGCCATATCTGCAAATGTGGAGAGGAGTGCGGGTAAATTGTCATAGTTTCCTTCCTATCCGTTAGATATAGATCGGACGACCTATATTGCAGGATCGGACACATCTTTCTACATCTACGGGAACCTACGAAAGGGTTAACGTAAATTGCCGCTCTCTCTCCTCCCCTGATTTTCATGGTGGTGGGCCCCTCCCTCCCCCCAATCCACAATCAACAGCTCACACGTTTCACATTACGTTAATTACGTAACTGGGATTATGTAGGTGTAGCATTACTCGTCCTAAAAAACCCAACTAAGCCAACCTCCCAGCATATCGCGCGGGAAAAGACCCGGCCGCGCCGTTTTAGTTGGGATTACCGGATTACTAGTAGTAGTATCGATGGATCGAGCGAAGCAACAGATTTTTTTGTGGGGGCGAATCACCTAGTTTAAAAGGAAAAAATGCGGTGCACTCACAGCACTCCTGTCGCGGTCGCATTGCACCCCACACAAGTTCGGTCCTGCACACGGCTCACGCAAACGGAACACGCTTCGGCTTGCCTCTTCACTGACACGTGGGACTGCACTTGGAGAAACCGACCATGCGCCAAACTCCCCCCGCCCATCGCGCGAAAATCCTCCCCACCCCCACACCCAAAAATTACCCCCAATCCGATTCAACCGCCCTTCGGCCAACTAGCCAATAATATTCCCCAAACCCCCATGTCCCCCTCCACTCCATTCGCTATGCCAAAGCCGCCCTCCCTGCCGCGCCGATACGTCGGCACCGCGGTTCGGCGATCCTCTCGCTCCCATAGTACGCTCTCGTAGACTGCCGTCATCTAGCCGCGCCGCAACCTCTGGCTAAGTTCTTGTGGAGGCGCACGGCGGTCAGCGCCACCACCGCTGGCGATGTTCATGTGGAGACGCACGGCGGTCAGCTTCTCCCACGGTACGCGCACTCTAGACTGAGGCCCCGTTCATGTCGGTGTAGCACTGAATGTTAGCTGATAGACGCTGTTAATCTCACTGTTTGCCGAAGTAGTTTACTGTCAATATGCTCTGCTTAAGAAGCTTCCTTGCCCTGTTCTACACTCAATCTGCTTAGCTGAGATGGCATGCCAAGGCCGATTAGTTGCTAAAATATCCTGCCATATATTTATTGTGACGTAGATTGCCATGGTCTAGTAGCCAATCTATTAGGTGAAATAGCTCTACACCGTTTTATACTTGATCTTTGTTGCTTCGATGGCCTTCGATTGTTCGATGGCTGTGTGCTCGGCCTCATTGACTGCTGAAATAGCCTGCCATAATTTGGCACTCAAATCTGTTTGCTGAATTAGCTTTACATATATTTTGTTACTTAGATCTGCTCGTCCAAATATCTTGCCATAGCTTTACACATCGACCTAGGTATTTTTTTCTGGACTTCATAAAAAAGCATATATGTTTTTCCTGTAATATCTAGTAGAAGAACTAATTTGTATGTCTAATAGATGGACATGACTTGGATAACTTCTGCTCGAAGATTCTCCGTTGCATATGTCGAGGGGGTTGAAAACTTCATGAACTTTATCAGAGCTGAGTAAGGTGGTCGGAAATCAGATGTGCTCTGCCCGTGTAGCAGTTGTATGAATTCAGTTACAAGACCCCAGTCAACTGTGCAAAATCACCTACACTTGTATGGGATGTCGGTCACATATAATAGGTGGGTTCATCATGGTGAAGCTGTGAACGTCAATGTTATTGACTACGTGGAAGCAGCAGATCACCATCTTGATCTGCATGATGCTCAGGTGGAAGAGGAGGAGGTGGTGGTGGCGGAGCCAGTGAGTTTGACCAACATTGAAACAATGCTACGAAATGCTCATGCATTCCGTGAACTTTCACCTGCAGAAAAAACGGTGGGCCCGCATGTTGGAACAATGCAACGTTGTTGTCACCCCAGGAAATAAGCTGTCAGTATTCTCAACTATGGTCACCTTTCTTCAGGTGAAGACATCTGAGCGGATGACCAACAAATCATTCGATGCGATGTTGGCTGCTTTCCGCGAATCTTTCCCAGATGCGCCTGAGCTGCCACACACCTACAGTAAAATGAAGAATTTCCTTCGTGCGGTTGGAATTGGATATGATATGATCCATGTTTATAAGAATAATTGTGTTTTGTTCTGGAAGGATTATGCCAACTTAAGTGAATGCCCGAAATGCAAATCATCAAGATGGAAAGATGGTGATGCTGTGAAGAGGATTCCTCATAATGTTCTGAGACATTTTCCAATTACACCAAGATTGCAGAGGTTGTTTTATGATGCTGAAACAAGAGAGGATGTACTGTGGCATTCTAGGAACCAGGAGTACAAAGATCAGAATGTAATGAGCCATCCATCTCATGGTAGTGAGTGGAAAAGCTTCAATGATAAACACAAAGAGTTTGCTACTGACTCGAGAAACATTAGACTTGGCTTAGCTTCAGATGGATTTAACCCATTTGGCCACCAGAGCGCCACATATAGCATCTGGCCAGTGCTTGTTATCCCTTACAACATGCCTCCAAATGTCTGCACCAAAGAATCAAACTACATGATGGCCTTGCTCATCCCAGGTCCAAAAAGTCCTGGAAAGGATTTTGATTTGTTCATGGAGCCTCTTGTGGAGGAACTTCAATAGCTATGGAAGGGTGTTCTCACTCGAGACCTATATAGCAGCCCACCAGATGATTTCTTTTTGTGTGTTGTTATAATTTGGTGCATCCATGATTATCCGGCTTTGGGCACTATGTCAGGGCGAACGACACATGGTTACAATGCATGTGTTCGTTGTGACAGGAATCCGCTGTCATACGCAACACTTAGCAAGATTGGTTACATTGGACACCGCCGTTTCCTTGCCAAGGACAAGCTGCTTCCTAGAAAATACCGAAGAATTGTGTTCAATGCAAAGCATGAAAACCGTGATGCGCCAAAGAGGCTCACCGCCGATGAGTTGCAAGTGGTATTAGAGAAGGTCAGGCATATTCACCAGGAAACCATCCTGATAATGGTAGCAGGAAAAGGAAGCGTGGCAGGGCAAAAGAGAGATTATTGTTTACCCGTAGGTCCACTTTGTGGGACTTGGAGTATTGGAAAGATTTGGATCTGCGGCATAATCTTGATGAGATGCACATCGAGAAAAATATATGTGACAACATTATTGGCACACTTCTTAATATTGAAGGCAAGACGAAAGATACCTTAAAATCTAGGATTGATTTGACACACCTGGGTATCAGACAGGATTTGCAGCTGCAAGATGAAGGTAAACCACGGGATATGGCACCAGCTGTGTACGTCTTGGACAAGGTAAAAAGAAAAGAATTCTGCGAGGTCCTGTCACGTGTGAGATTCCCACATGGATTTGCTTCCAACCCTGAAAGGAGAGTCAGTGCAGATGGAAACAAGGTACAAGGGTTGAAAACTCATGACTGCCACGTCATACTTCAAAGGGTTTTACCTGTTATCCTTAGAGGATTGGGCCACCCTGACTTATACAGAGCAGTTGCAGAGTTTGGTCAATTCTTCAGGGAACTCTGCAGTAGGAATATCAGGATAGATGCTTTGGAGCGTCGTAGAGACAAGATACCAACTATCCTATGCGACCTTGAGAAGATATATCCTCCAGCCTTCTTTGATGTGATGGTGCATTTGGCTGTTCATCTACCTAATGAGGCACTACTTAGAGGTCCAGTACAGTATGGCTGGATGTACCCTATTGAAAGGAGGCTAGGCACTTTCAAGGGCTATGTTAGGAACAGAGCTAGACCCGAGGGTTCCATTGCAGAGGCCTACATTGCTACAGAAGCGTTGACATTCTGCTCAAAATACATTGAAACAACTGATCAGCTTAGCAAAGAGGTGGGTGAAGACAATACCGGGCTCAATGTTTTCGATTATTCTGTTCGAGTTACAGGGAAGAGTCGACAAGAGGACAAACCTAAAGATTTGGACAAAATGGTTTGGTATGTGTTGAATAACTGTCCTGAGATACTACCTTATATCAAGTAAGTGCAGTACTGTAGCTTATACATCGTAATCTACCAAACTTGCAGCACATTCTTATATATTTAGATGTTTGACGTGATCACTATGTTGTGCAGCATCTACAAAGAGGAGTTACTGCCGCAAAATCCAAGAAACATTGACAAACTGGTTATGGCAGGATTTGAGAAATGGTTCAAGAACCATGTAAGCTTTTGAAGTGCACTGTCAGTTTTTTTAATATATTGAGTACATAAGATGATCAGCTTGTATATTTTCTAACCATAGGTTAAGAAGATGCGGGAGGATGGACAGGCAGTTGATGATGCCCTTTACTCACTAGCAATGGGTCCTGATACTCGGGTAAGACATTATGAATCTTGCGTTGTTGGAGATGTGCGCTACAACACCCTTGCACGAGACGAAGGCAGGAAGACACAAAACAGTGCCATCATGAGCACGGATACGTATGACAAAGAGACAACTGAAATGTATGCTAACATAACAGACATTGTTCAGTTGCAGTATATCTCTAGTTTCAAGGATCATCGGTGTGTGGTTCTGTTGTGTTGTCATTGGTATAACCCGTTTTCCAGGATCGCAAAACCCAGAGCTGATGATTATTTCAAATCCATCAATGTCAAAGCGGCGTACCAGACCAACGAGCCTTTTATTTTGGCAAATCAAGCAACACAGATATTTTTCTTGGAAGACACATCTGCACGTAGCGATGACTGGAGAGTATTGCAAAGGTTTGAGCAGAGGAATTCGTTTAATGAAGTTGCACAACAAGATGATGCTTACACTGCTCCTGATGTACAAGATAACACAGATGTTCCTAATATCTTTCAGAACCATCACTTCAATGATGTCAGCGAAAAGATTGCCTGTCGTGCTGTGGACATACAAGAGTTGATCAAGAAGAAGCCAACGTTCGAGGACGTTGAGGACGAAGAAGAAGATGACACCGTGGGGAATTACGATTCAGACTAATACACATGGTGAAGATGTTGACGCTGCTGCTGCGGATAATGATTACATTGCTTTTGTCATATTTGCCTGTCAGAAGACGTTTTTTATCTACTATGTGAAATTGTGTTTGCTATGACAACTGAAACCTGATGAACATGTTGTTTAGTATTTTGCTGTGAGAACATCACTTGTTATGTATGCTGATTTGTGTTTGGTGATTGTATGACAACTAAAACGTGATGACATTGTTGTTTAGTTGTACTCATATTTGGCTGTGAAACTTGAATTTGATGACATAGTTTGCTGTTGGACTGCAATTTGCTCGACGTCTTCGAATGAGAACAAAGCTGACCCGACAGGGCCTCTGCTATTTATTTATTTATATGAGCAAAAGGGGATACCCCTGATTTCCGTTAATAGAAATCATTAGATGTTCAAAACACTACGCCCAGCCTGCTACACAGGTTTCATTCATTACTAGTTTCAGCAAAGTGCTCATGTCGTAGCCACTGAATACATCAGGAGTGCTACATACACTACAAATAAAGAGACAATCATCCTACAGAGCACATCGATTTTGCCCATTATCTTCACAAGCTCTTTCATCTCCTCATTGCTGTCAAGGCCTTTCAGCAGCTGTTGCTTGTCCATGATCAGAGGAACTGCATCTTTAACCTTCTGCTCTGCATCTTCCTCTTCTGTCGTTCCTTCAGTTACTTGTCCAACACCCCAACCTACTGGTATTGGGATTCCTCGGCTAACCAAATAATTAGCGTAGTTGCATTCCCCCACATCAGCAACTTCCCAGAAATACAAATCACATGAATCTTCCCTTTTCTGCACAAATCAAATTGGTAGATCATCAACCTAACTATTAAAAAATCAGCAACTGAAAGCAGCAGAACAACACTTAAACATATTATTACCCCATGATTCGGGCATTTGTAGAAGACTCGGCCAGGGTTGTGGATTGTGGTTGAGACGCGACGGATGACTCTGCGTGATTTGCAGCAGTGGCACCACACTAACGGCAGCAGGTTGTGATGAGCAATCGGTTGCGGTGCGCGTGCCGGCGAGGGTGTGATGAGACCCACAGGCGATGGTACGGGTTGCGACTTGCGCATATCTGGTTGTTGCCTGCTGAAGAGCAGGCGGACGAGCAGCCAGCGGACATGGTTGCTGCGGCCAGAGCTTCTAATGCTAGGCAGAATAAGTAGAGAAGAGGAGAAGCGAACGTTGGATATGTCAGTTTCATTACTTGCAGAGTAGCATAGCACCATATATAGTCATAGTCTAGGTTTGGATTCGAACCAGCTACAGGAGCACGTCTTTCTTTTTTTCTAAAACTCGGCAACGTCTCTTTACTGGTACACTAGCTTGTTCTGTACGCCTTCTCAAGTCTTTGATTTTCTTTCCCTTTTTTTGTGAGGACCTGACAGCTGGGACCCATCGGAAGGGCCTCTGTATTTCGTGAAAAAAACGTTCCCCCCGCTGACATGTCGGACCCACCAGCTATATCTTCTCACACAAGAAAGTGCCTCCTTATTACGCACAAAAAATGAATACCCCCTGCTAGCTGGGACCCACCATAGTGGGAGGATGACTTGTGGGCCAACAAAGTTGACGGGGACGGAGGGCTTTGTCAACTTAGTCAATATGAACGATTCTAACTCCAGTGACCGTACGATGTCCATCCAACGGGTGTAGTGCTTCTTCAACCTCTGGCCTTCTTGCTCCAGCCATCCAAAGCAGCGCCGGTCGTGCCACATGCTCCTGCCTCCCGTGGCCGGCTGTGCTGCCGAGGAGGCCTCACCGCCCCCTACTATTCCCATTGCTGGCCAGGCCCTGCGGCGATGGCAGCCTCACACCGCAGCCGAACCAGTGAACCCTCGTACTCCTGTCCGCGCGGGCTTCCACTGCCGCGTCTTCCCTAGCTCCACGTCGTCCCCTTCCTAGGCCTCGCCGTCGTCCACCGCTGTGGTGCTCTCCGCGTGGCGTGGTCAACGTGGTCAAGGAACGACTTCCATCGGAAGAGTACTGCACATGGAGAAGCTGACAGCTGGGTCCACGGCCACAGCCCAGTTTTTTTGTGATTTGCCAAGTAAGTCGCTTTGTCAGGCCTGTTGGGCTGCAAATCTTTCAAGACGAGGAGAGCTCTCATTCGGCTGGCCGAGAAAATGGCCCGTCAGTAATGAGAAATGGGTTGTACATTTTAAAAACACATCAAACCGGCAATTAGTTTCAAATATCTTTTTTTTCATTTCAAGATTTTAAATTACATTAATTTTTATGCATGGAGAATTTGTTGGATTTTATATTGATATACATTTATTTTTAAAATCAGTCTGAATGTGAGGCGAAATTTCAGGATTAAAAACAGTTCGGACCGCACCGAAATATGCAAAATTTCGTATAATTTTTTAACCGTGGCCACAGTTTGGGCTGTAATGCTAACGAAAAGAATATGGGCTCCAAAAAACCTTAAGAATTAGCAAATGGGCTGAAAAATATTAGAAATAATGGCAAATGGGTTGTATGCTGTTTTCCACAGATTTGAGGCTTTCCTAAAAAAAGGTTGACGCACAAGCAGTGGCTATTGGATGTCCATCCAACGGTTGTCATGCTTCTTCAATCTCTGCTCTTCCTACTCCAGCCGCTCAAACAGGCGCCGGCGGGACTACCTGCTCCCTCCTCCCCGTGGCCGGCTCTGCTGCCGCACAGGCCTCACCGCCCCACCGTACTCCCATTGTTGGCCTAGCCATCCCTCTACGCACCCACACCTGCTATTATTCTCCGGTGACGGCATACGAACCAGTAAACCCTCGTACAGTCGTACTCCCCTCCCCGTGGGAAACAACTGCCGAGTCTTCCCTGCCTTCGTGTCGTTCCCTTCCTAGGCCTCGCCGTCGTCCACCGCCCTGGTGCTCTCGGCGCGGCCTGGTCCACATGGTTAACAACCGACGTGCATCTGAAGTGGACTGTACGTGGAGAGGTCGACAGCTGAGTCCACGGCCGCACGCAAGGAAATGCCTCCTTATTACGCGCAAAATAATGATTCCTCCACCTGACATCAGGGACCCACCGAAAGGGCCTCTGTATTTCGCGAAAAAAACGTTACCGCCGCTGACAGCTCGGACCCACCAGCTATATCTTCGCACGCAAGGAAGTGCATCCTTATTACGCACAAAAAAATGAATACTCCCCCTGTAAGCTGGGACCCAGTATAGTGGCAGGCTGACTTGTGGGCCTACTAAGTTGACGCAGACAGAGGGCTTTGTCAACTTAGTCAATAATGCACGATTCTAGCTCCAGTGACCGTACGATGTCCATCCAACGGCCGTAGTGCTTCTTCAACCTCTGGTCTTCTTGCTCCAGCCGCCCAAACCAGCGCCGGTCGTGCCTTGTGCTCCTGCCTCCCGTGGCCGGCTGCGATGCGGCGGAGGCCTCACCGCCCCCTACTACTCCCACCGCTGGCCAGACCATCCCTCTACTCACCCACACCCCCTGTTACTCTGCGGCGACGGCAGCCTCACACCGCAGCGAACCAGTGCCCTCGTACTCCTTTATGTGTGGGCATCCACTGCCGCGTCTTCCTCGGCTCCGCTTCGTCCCCTTCCTAGGCGTCGCCATTGTCCACCGCCCTGGTGCGCTCGGCGCGGCGTGGTCAACATGGTCAAGGAACGGCTTCCATCGGACGTGGACTGTACGTGGAGAGGCTGACAGCTGGGTCCACGGCCGCAGCAAGGAAGTGCCTCCTTATTACGTGCAAAATAATTATTCCTCCACCTGACAGCAGGGACCCACCGGACGGGCCACCAGTATTTTGCAAAAAAAATCGTTTCCCCCTGACTGCTGGGACCCACCGGACGGGCCACCGTATTTCTCAAAAAAAAACGTTCCCCCCACTGTCAGCTCGGAGCCACCGGAAGTGCCTCCTTATTACGCACAAAAAAATGAATACTCCCCGGCTAGCTGGGACCCACCTTGGTGGGAGGCTGACTTGTGGGCCTACTAAGTTGACGGGGACGAAGGGCTTTGTCAACTTAGTCAATATGAACGATTCTAGCTCCATTGACCATACGATGTCCATCCAATGGCCGTAGTGCTTCTTCAACCTCTGGTCTTCTTGCTCCAGCCGCCCAAAGCAGCGCCGGTCGTGCCGCATGCTCCTGCCTCCCGTGGCCGGCTGTGCTGCTGCGGAGGCCTCACCGCCCCCTACTATTCCAACCACTGGCCAGGCCCTGCGGCAACGGCAGCCTCACACCGCAGCCGAACCAGTGAACCCTCGTACTCCTCTACGCGCGCGGGGGGGCTTCCACTGCCGCGTCCTCCCCGGCTCCCTGTCGTCCCCTTCCTAGGCCTCACCGTTGACCACCGCCCTGGTGCTCTCGGTGCGGCGTGGTCAACGTGGTCAAGGAATGACTTCCATCGGACGTGGACTGTACGTGGAGAGGCTGATAGCTGGGTCCACGGCGGCAGCAAGGAAGTGCCTCCTTATTACGTGGAAAATAATGATTCCTCCACCTGACAGCAGGGACCCACCGGACGGGCCACCGTATTTCACGAAAAAAACGTTTCCCCCCTGACTGTTGGGACCCACTAGCTACACCTTCGCACGCAAGGAAGTGCGTGACAGTCGGGACCCACCTGGTCGAAGCGCACGTGGCGTTGTCATTCTGGTCACGAATGTGTACGTACATATATACTGGTGGATGTAGAGGCGCGCATGTGTCGTGGTAGAGGCGCGCACGTAGCATGTACACGTACGTACAGCGGCCAGGGTGCAAGAAAGAAAATATGGACACGTATGTGTACATACGGGCGGGGTCTCGAATGCCTACTCGTGCATACGTACGGCGAGGGCTCGTGTACATGGCTGGGTCGGAACGGAGAAACATCATCGTCATCGTGTTCATGGTGAGGCAATGGAATGTGTCGTGTTCATCGGGAGGCAACGCGGCTGGGTCGGAACGGAATGCGTGGTCGTGTTCATCGGGGGGCTTGGACGGAAGAGGTGATGGAAACGAGGCCTGGCGTACCGCACAACGGAGGAAATAGACCTCCTACGGTCGAAACAGGGGTCCTGTTGATCGGGAGGGGTGTGGCGTACCACAAAACGGAGGAAACGGACCTCCTACAGTCGAAACGGGGGTCCTGTTGATCGGGAGGGGTGTGGCGTACCGCAAAACGGAGTTAACGGACCTCCTAAACGGGGGTCCTGTTGATCGGGAGGGGTGTGGCGT
>NC_057800.1:567841577-567857957 GCF_018294505.1 Triticum aestivum
CTCACTATTCATCCCATCGATCGGCTTCAGTTAGCAGCAGTAGCCAAGGAATCGCTCGATCGGGTTCAGTTAACAACCATCGATCGATCACTCGGGTTCAGTAACGCGTAGCCTGTAGTGCAATCGCTCGGGTTCAATTAGAGCCCAACGCCTCGCTCGGGTTCAGTTAGAGCCAACGCCTCGCGCACACGCACGTACGTGTACAAGAGAAACGCGCATCGCTCGGCCCCCGACCTCCCACCGTAACCGGGAACTCCCCAAAATTTTCCTCCCCCTCGCTTCTACCATGGTTTTTTCCGTCATGGACGGCCCAAAGAATGTCATGCAGCTGCGTCTCCGGCCCGCCCAGGACGAAAATCCCATTTTCTGTCATGATTTTTTGTCATAGAAGTAGGAGCCCACCACATCTATGATGATACCGGGTTTTGTCACAATTATCGTCATAGAAGTGTCATATGTATGACAGAAAAAAATTTCGTTCGGCCCAAAATGTCACGGTTGTGTCTTTTTTTTGTAGTGCAAGAGTGGCTATATATAATAAGCCGGTTATTTTACTTCCTCTATATCGGAGTAGTACTATTTGCTGCACAGTATTACTGACCGCCATATTTGGGCACAACATTATTATGCATGGACCTTGACTATGTACGTTACCATGTGTCCGGATCTGGGATGCCACGTGTACCAGATGAAGAGCGCCGAGTTCGACCCCCGTGATGCTACGTGGGTGCCGAGGAACACTCTTGGAGAGTACTTGCTTTTCATCGGGGCCATCTACCCCATTGTGAAGTGGATGCCACCTTCCGTGAACGACACGGAAGGCCTGCCGTTCATGAAGCATGGTTGTGTCTTCAGTGCGCACCGCCGGATGAACGACATGCTGGGACACGCTATCCCTGATTTATGCCGCTTCAGCTTGGATGTCTCCATCGTGTGGAATCGGACTAGAAAGCTGCGACAATGATTCCCGTTGCCCACCGCTATGGATCATGCCATCCATGAAGAACACCTGGGACTGGAACATGGAGGAGGACATGTAGCCCATCTATAACGTGTAAGTGGAGTACGGTAATTGTGAACTGTAGCGCTATGAATATATGTAGACTAGTCGTGCACAAATTTATCACATGAATTGGAGATGAACTTGTGTGGCATACTGGCATTTGTCCTTTAAAATTTATTACTAGTAAATGCGTTATGTGTACGTGCAACTTGTGTGGTTGTTGCACGGGCTCCAACATGCTCTTTGAGAAAAAAGGTGGCACAACTTTGGATATACGTGACGTGGCGGCATCATACAGTAGCATCGTTCGCTATAGTTGTAGTACACTCCTACTAGGACGACAACTCCTATAAAACCTTACGCTTGGCTCTTTGCCTCTTCGGGAGGTTCAACAGTTCGTACTCATGTGAACCTTGCACTTGACTCTTCGCCTCTTTGAAAGGTCCAACAATGATGATACTACAGTACAATATGCTTCTGGCAATCTGACATCGATTGAACTGCTACACGTCCACCGCGAGGGCGAGGGAGAGGGAGAGGGAGAGGGCACTGTAGTCAAAACCCTCTCCTCGTCCTGCGAACCACCGCACGTGTGGGCGAGGGAGAGGCGTAGTAAGCAAGCTTCTCCTCGTTCGGCGAGTTGACGGGACACATCAAAGTAGTACTAGTACTAGGAGTCCGTACGGTGTCCTTTCCGATTAATATGGCTTAATTTGAAACGAGAAAAATACACTGGCGGTCAATGTATGTAACAGTACACTCTTTACAGTCACTATATATAGTTTTGCGGCGATTATACGATCACTAGCTCATCGTAGAGCACCGTATTGCACCCTACTGACCGGCCACATAGTCAACGTGGCACTTTGTTGACTGGTAAAATTGCCACCTAGTTTCTGGGTCCCACCTGTCAGTTGGTAGAGCAAAGAAATTAGTTAAACAAAACTTTACGCAGGCGCGACACGAGTCCAACCCTTGCGCGCGAACCGCCCTGGCTGTGTATGTGAGTGCATGCACGTGTCCTCCCTTGGTCTTCCAACAAAGAGTGTACATCGGCTATAAAACAACGAGTGTAGTACATGATGTACATCTACACTTCCAATGCATTTAGCCTTTAATCTAAATCGATATTGATTGACTAATGCACCAACTTGTGATGTAGGTATAGGCTACATGTCTATCCTTAATTACAGCATGCAACGGCCTTCATTTAATCTTCTTGTCTCAATGGTCGCATGCACACATAAGTCTGCTACTTTTGGGCGTTAATTATGCCCTGGTCAATGTGTAAATCTCTAAATGTACAGTCTTTCACGGACGTAGGGAGTAGGTTGAGCACTTGAGCGTGAGCGTGTGTGTTGCGTTGTGTGCTGTGTGCCGCATGGGTGCGTGAGTGTTGCGTGCGTCCATGTGTACGTGTGAGTGTTGCATGTTGCATGCATGCATGCATGCATGGGGCTTACTCCCTCCCATTGACATGTTCATATTTCAAGCTTCCTATGTTCCCTCCATATGGTGATACTCCCTCTGTTCCCAAATAGTATGGAGTAAAAGCCTCCCTCTGTTCCCAAATATGGAGTATTTGTCTTTCTACAAATTTCAACAAGTGACTAGGTACGGACCAAAATGAGTGAAGTGAGCGTAGAGCATGGGGATACTGTAGAAAGGAAGTCCTCGCGATCCATTATTCCCCATCTCGGTCAGAGAAAACTATTCAACTAGTCTTCGCAGTGAAGTGACAATACATGCTGCAGCAGATGGGACACGTAATTAATAAGCTGAACCAGCGTGTTGGTGTTACTAAATCAGCCTTACCCAGTACTGCCATCTCTTCTTCTTCCTCCTCTCTTCTTCTTCCTCCTTTCTTCCCCATCGTCGGCCGCACACCATTTACCCCCGCTCACTGCTCGCCTGCCCGCGCCATCTTCCTTGGTAGCTCGCGCGTACCATATCCCCTCGCTAACTGCTCGACCACACGAGGAGAAGCTTCTTCGCTCGCCCGCCCGAATACACTTCCCCGCTGGCTCGCAGGCACCGAAAACCCCAATGGAAGAACCTACTGACACGCAGAGCCACGATTGGAATTCCCTCCCCGATGTTCTCTTGGAGCAGATCTGTAGTCGTATGGACCTACTCAGCACCGTCCGTTTGGCCGCATGCTCGGTGTCTTTGTACTGTCTACTCGTCTGCAACCGGCCGGCTCTTTTCAAGACACCCTGCTTGCTGATGCCTGATCCTCGCAGGTGGGCCAGACACCGACTTGACGATCCTACGGAGGTTGCTGTGGTGCCCCTCGACATGCTACCACTACCCGCCCACCTGTCCTTCATGCGCGGCCACTACTGGGCGGGCATGAAGGCCAACTGGATCGTCCTCATCCACCACACCGGTAGTCCGTGGCATCTCGTGGATATCTACACCCAGCGAGAGATCACCCTTCCATCATTGGATACTGCCGCCATCGAGCCTCGCGGCCCGCCGGACACTCCTGCCTACTACGCACGAGACGCGTCAAGCTTTTGGCTCGACCTCTGTTTGCAGAAAGTTGTAATCTGTGAAGTGCCCACACCATCAGAAGACTACATGGATTACAAGCTCATTGCCTTGTTCAACATGGGATTAGTATATCTGGAATCCGGTCGCCATACATGATTATGGCTCATCATCAATCCTATTGAGGCAACATTTCTGTTTGATGCTATAGTGCATTATGGCATCATTTACGCGGTCGACGCACAGATTGGCTGCCTATACTGGTGGAATCTATCGTCGTGTAATTGTTCTATCTCATCTCATCTTTACCTTATGAATATGACTGTCTGTTCATTTGTTACAAATTTAGAATGCATAGCATGTCTACAACCGCATCATTGCTATATGTTCCTCTCATTTCCGAGATTTTTATGAACACACATGTTATTGTTAGAGTTGATATGAGAACAATTGGCATCTAATGATTGTTAGAATACATATTATGAGCATAACATCATGATTGCTATATGTTACTCTCGTTTACAAGATTTTTATAACAACGCATGTTATTGCTTAGAGTTGATATGAGAACAGTAGTAGTAAGTGCTATGGTAGAATATGAGTAGGCGTTGTCATGGCTGTTTTCCTCTCATTGTTACATGATGTTTGAACCATGACATATTGCTAGAATATGAAAGCCATTGGCTTATTTTTTAAACTTGGGGTATGATTATGACCACGGCATTGCAATTCTCTATCTATGATATGTGTCACTGTTATAATAATCTTAATTCCACACATACTCTAAACATGATTGTTTATTTTTGTCCTTTTGGTATCCTATTTGAATTGTTGCAGCAGACGCAAGTGCGGTGGCCTTCATGATTCCAGGATCTAGAATCATACTAGCCGATGGGTGGTGGTTTATCGCTCGTTCAGCTGACGGCGGTCATTTGATGCTCATTCGTACGTACCAAATTGACCAAACCATTACATCAAACCACATGTAGTACAATGCGTGGGGCGTTCATGACATTGATGGCTATGGCTGCTTCATGTTCGAGAAAGATCCCAGCTCCGTTGGGCCAGGCGTATTCAACTGGAGGCGGGTTTATAGCCTTGGAAACCACTCCTTTGTTCCTCGGGCTCAATTATCCGATCATCCAACCAATCATCGATCATATCACCGGCGATGATTACTGTGCTATGCAACTTCCATTCGCGAGGGGGGCTGTGTTTACACATCATACCATGGGTTTCATGAATCACCATATCCAGAAATTCGTCGACATAGCTTGTTGCCAGATAATCTTCAGTGTGTGAAAGGCATCAAGCTTCCATGCGATGGATGGCTTTTGCAAACCCGACATGCAGCGATGTGGTTCATGCCAAGAGCAAATATGCACAACTTGATTCGTGCTGATATCTAGATTGAGCCATGTATTCTACTACTGTAGCACGACCCTCTTTTGTTGGATATTATGTACTGTTGTTAGTTTGAAGCACTCCTCTGGTTTGAAGGATAGATACCTTCCTGGGATCAAGTGCATCCTAACTCACCTGCGTAGGATGTACTGATAATGATGATGGAGATGCTGCGCAGAAGCCATATATATATATATATATATCAGTTAGGCTTCAAGTGCATACTTGTTAGTTAAACCTATGTATAAATTGTGACACTAAATACGACTAGTAAGTAGTACAGTAGCAGTACTAGTATACGTCGGTCAAATTATTCATCATGTACACACATTGAATTGACGTGACAACACGCTGCGCGTGAGGTGACACAAGAATCTCGGCGGCGTCTTCGGGTATTCTGGACTTCAGATTTGTAGTACCACTTATCTGTCAAAATCTTTCATCATTCACTTCAAACAGTCGATTGATCATACATTGAGTACCATATAACTGGAATTACCGATGCAAGTCGAAGAAGGATTGGCCGGTGCTGCCGGCTGGCATCAAGTTTCATCCCACGGATCAGGAGCTGATCGAGCACCTTGAGGCCAAAGTGAGTGCTGACAGCGCGAGATTTCAGTCTCTCATCAATTTGTTCATACCAACCATCGACAGCAAGAACGGCATATGCTACACCCAACCTGAGAAACTTCCAGGTAAGACACCGATCGGCCGTCTACTTGCACAAACATATTCCTTTGTTTATAGATCTATTTTTATTTTTAGACGCAGACCTGGTGAAGCAATTACAATTTGACAGTTAATAAAAAGTGAAACAAGTGACTGCAACATGCCAAAGATGTTATGAAAATGCCAACTAGGTACACTAAAACCTGTATTCCACAATATTGCAGGTATCACATTGAGTGGCCTAAGGAAGCATTTCTTCCAACGCAATTCTAGGGCGTTCAAAAGGGGCATGTGGATGCGTCGCAAGATACAGTCGGAGTGCGACATGCACGCGATGTGGCACAAGACCGGCAATACCTTGCCGGTGATGGTCAACGGCCGGCAGACGGGCAGCAAAAAAGGTTCTGGTGCTGCACACCAACAAGAACTTCGACCAGCAGAGGACCAACTGGGTGATACACCAGTACCACCTCGGGGACCTGGAGCAAGAGAAGGAGCGGGAGCTGGTCCTCTGCAAGATTTTCTACCAGACGAACACTAGGGCCAGGAGTAAAAATATTATAAGTTAGTTTGGTATTGGTAGTTGTACTACCTTATCGTCCGCAAGTTGGTATTGTGTTAACAATCTTTTGGTATGAACTTGCATTTGCTTCCAACCATCATGCCGAGGGTCGACGTGGATATAAAGCTGAATCATTTGTTTCGAAACGAATTTTCAGGCACCTGATTTTTATTTGATGGGTAGCATAAGCACCCGTCGTTCGAATTCGCAGTTCTCCAATTTTTTTGAAACAAGTGCATGCACTTATTATCACGATAAAAAACAATATCCATGCTGCATCCCAGTTATCAGTCTGTACTTGCAGAATTCTCTCATTTATTGAGCACGTATATTGTTTTTTTAGGTCGAGCAAGTTTCAACTGGGCTGTAGACTGCCCAGGGTTGGTTTTGTTTTCAACAGGCCCAGCCCATAATGACAATGGGGCACAAAGATCCAGCAGGTATCTACTGGCCTTTGGCCCGCCAGTGTTAGTTATATTTTGTCTTACAACATCCGTAGGTAGTTTTTTTACTGAATCAAACACAGCCCAGTTCTATTATCCTCTTGTAACGCATGTCCTACATCCGTTTTCTAATCTCTACCTATAGTTTTACTAGTTCATATACACGTATCATTATATTGAAAACACATAAAATTCCCTTTTCATATTTACATCCTTATTTTTGTTGTTTTTTCCCACCCAGCGCTGATTTTTTTACCACCGGTTTTCCCTTAAACCAACTCAATTGTCCCACGCCTTATTTGCTTACAAAAACAAAATAATATTTTTGGCAAATCAATAAGTTCTTAAAAAAATGTTTATCATTTCGGGATTACAACAGTTCGGACTCCACCGAAATATGCAAAATAAGGTTGAACTTTTTGACCGTGGTCCTGGGCAGAAAATGCGCTGTAATAAATTACTTAATAATTAGCAAATGGGCTGCAAATTATAAGAAATAGCAAATGGGCTTTATGTTGTCTACCATAGATTTGGAGGCTGGCTTGTGGGCCTACTAAGTTCATGCGTACACAAGGTTTCTCAAAAAACAAACTTACACAACAATCAACTCTACCAGCGTCAGACCGTTAGATGTCAATCTAATGGCAATCATGCTTCTTCAGTCTTTGATCTTCCTGCCCCAGACACCCAAACCAGCGCCGTCGGAACCACCTGCTCCCGCCTCCTGTGGCCGGCAGTGCTGCCGGGCAGGCCTCACGGCCCCATCATACTCGCATCCCTGGCATGTCTATCCCTCTACTCACCCACACTGTCGATGTCAAAACCGGCGGATCTCGAGTAGGGGGTCCTGAACTGTGCGTCTAAGGCGGATGGTAACAGGAGGCAAGGGACACGATGTTTTACCCAGGTTCAGGCCCTCTTGATGGAGGTAAAACCCTACGTCCTACTTGATTATTCTTGATAATATGAGTACTACAAGAGTTGATCTACCACGAGATCGGAGAGGCTAAACCCTAGAAGCTAGCCTATGGTATGATTGTCTGTTGTCCTACGGACTAAAACCCTCCAGTTTATATAGACAATGGAGGGGGCTAGGGTTACACAAGGTCGATTACAAAGGAGGAGATATACATATCCGTATTGCCTAGCTTGCCTTCCACGCCAAGTAGAGTCCCATCCGGACACGGGACGAAGTCTTCAATCTTGTCTCTTCATAGTCCAACAGTCCGGTCAAAGGATATAGTCCGTCTGTCCGGAGACCCCCTAATCTAGGACTCCCTCACACACCTCCTGTTATTTTCTGACGATGGCAGCCGAACCAGTCAACCCTCGTACTCTCCACCGTGTGGGCAGCCACTGCCGTGTCTTCCCCGGCTCCGTGTCGTTCCCTTCGTAGGCCTCGCCATTGTCCACCGCCCTGGTGCTCTCGGCGCAGCGTGGTCAACGATGTCCATCCAACGGCCGTAGTGCTTCTTCAACCTCTGGTCTTCTTGCCCCAGCCGCCCAAAGCAGCGTCGGTCGTGTCGCATGCTCCTGCCTCCCATGGCCGGTTATGCTACCGCGGAGGCCTCACCGTCCCCATACTACTCCCACCCTGGCCAGGCCATCCCTCCACTCACCCACTCCCCCTGTTATTCTACGGTGACGACAGCCTCACACCGCAGCCAAACCAGTGAACCCTCGTACTCCTCTCCGCGTGGGCATCCACTGCCGCGTCTTCCCCGGCTCCGCGTCGTCCCCTTCCTAGGCCTCGCCATCGTCCACCGCCGTGGTGCTCTCGGCGCGGCATGGTCAATGTGGTCAATGACCGACTTCCATCGGAAGAGTACTGTACATGGAGAGGCTGACAGCTGGGTCCATGGCAGCCGCAAGGAAGTGCCTCCTTATTATGCGCAAAATAATTATTCCTCCACCTGACAGAAGGGACCCACCGGACGGGCCACCAGTATTTCGCGGAAAAAATGTTTCCCCCCTGACTGCTGGGACCCACCGGACGGGCCACCGTATTTCGCGAAAAACATGTTTGCCCCTGGCTGCTAGGACCCACTAGACGGACCACCATATTTCGCCAAAAAAAATGTTCCCCCCACTATCAGCTCGGACCCATCGGAAGTGCCTCCTTATTACGCACAGAAAAATGAATACTCCCCCTACTAGCCGGGACCCACCATGGTGGGAGGCTGACTTGTGGGCCTACTAAGTTGACAGGGATGGAGGGCGTTGTCAACTTAGTCAATATGAACGATTCTAGCTCCAGTGACCATACGATGTCCATCCAACGATCGTCATGCTTCTTCAATCTCTGCTCTTCCTGCTCCAGCCGCTCAAACAAGCGCCGGCGGGACTGCCTGCTCCCTCCTCCCCGTGGCCGGCTCTGCTGCCGCGCAGGCCTCACCACCCCGCCGTACTCCCATCGCTGGCCTAGCCATCCCTCTAGTCACCCACACCTGCTGTTATTCTCCGGCGGCGGCAGACGAACCAGTAAACCCTCGTACATTCGTACTCCCCTCCGCGTGGGAAACAACTGCCGAGTCTTCCCTGCCTCCGTGTTGTTCCCTTCCTAGGCCTCGCCGTCGTCCACCGCCCTGGTGCTCTCGGCGCGGCCTAGTCAACGTGGTCAACGACCAACATGCATCTGAAGTGGACTATACGTGGAGAGGCCGACAACTGGGTCCACAGCCGCACACAAGGAAATGCCTCCTTATTACACGCAAAATAATGATTTCTCCACCTGACATCCGGGACCCACCGAAAGGGCCTCTGTATTTCGTGAAAAAAACGTTACCGCCGCTGACAGCTCGGACCCACCAGCTATATCTTCACACACAAGGAAGTGCCTCCTTATTACACAAAAAAAATGAATACTCCCCCTGTTAGTTGGGACTCAGTATAGTGGCAGGCTGACTTGTGGGCCTACTAAGTTGACGGGGACGGAGGGCTTTGTCAACTTAGTCAATATGCACGATTCTAGCTCCAGTGATCATACGATGTCCATCCAACAGCCGTAGTGCTTCTTCAACCTCTGGTCTTCTTGCTCCAGCCGCCCAAACCAGCGCCGGTCGTGCCTCGTGCTCCTGCCTCCCGTGGCCGGCTGCGATGCGGTGGAGGCCTCACCGCCCCCTACTACTCCCACCGCTGGCCAGGCCATCCCTCTACTCACCCACACCCCCTGTTATTCTGCGGCGACGGTAGCCTCACACCGCAGCGAACCAGTGAACCCTCGTACTCCTCTATGCGTGGGCATCCACTGCCGCGTCTTCCCCGGCTCCGTGTCGTCCCCTTCCTAGGCCTCGCTGTCGTCCACCGCCCTGGTGCTCTCGGCGCGGCGTGGTCAACGTGGTCAAGGAACGGCTTCCATCGGACGTGGACTGTACGTGGAGAGGCTGACAGCTGGGTCCATGGCGACAGCAAGGAAGTTCCTCCTTATTACGCGGAAAATAATGATTCCTCCACCTGACAACAAGGAATTATGAACGGTGGCTTTGCCACAAATACTATGTCAACTACATGATCATGCTAAGCAATATGACAATGATGAATGTGTCATGATGAACGGAATGGTGGAAAGTTGCATGGCAATATATCTCGGAATGGCTATGGAAATGCCATAATAGGTAGGTATGGTGGCTGTTTTGAGGAAGATATAAGGAGGTTTATGTGTGACAGAGCGTATCATATCACGGGGTTTGGATGCACCGGCGAAGTTTGCACCAACTCTCAATGTGAGAAAGGGAAATGCACGGTACCGAAGAGGCTAGCAAGGATGGAAGGGTGAGAGTGCGTATAATCCATGGACTCAGCATTAGTCATAAAGAAC
Organism: Triticum aestivum; assembly: GCF_018294505.1. Classification (NCBI taxonomy): domain Eukaryota; kingdom Viridiplantae; phylum Streptophyta; class Magnoliopsida; order Poales; family Poaceae; genus Triticum; species Triticum aestivum. The sequence goes on from NC_057800.1 coordinate 567,851,969, forward strand.
TCACGTACTTATTGCAAAAATCTACAAGTCATCAAAAACCTCGACACTACGCGCATGCTCCTAGGGGGATAGATTGGTAGGAAAAGACCATCGCTCGTCCCCGACCGCCACTCATAAGGAGGACAATCAAATAACACCTCATGTTTCAAATTTGTTACATAACATTTACCATACGTGCATGCTACGAGACTTGAAAACTTCAACACAAGCACTTCTCGAATTCACAACTACTCAACTAGCACGACTTTGATATTACTAACTCCATATCTCAAAACAATCATCAAGTATCAAACTTCTCTTAGTATTCAACACACTTATAAGAAAGTTTTATTATTCTTGACTACCTAGCATATTAGGATTTTAAGCAAATTACCATGCTATTTAAGACTCTCAAAATAATATAAGTGAAGCATGAGTGTTCATCTATTTCTTCAAAATAAAACTTCCACCTGCTCTAAAAGATATAAGTGAAGCACTAGAGCAAATGACAAACTACTCCGAAAGATATAAGTGAAGATCAATGAGTAGTCGAATAATTATGCAACTATGTGAAGACTCTCTAACATTTAAGAATTTCATATCTTGGTATTTTATTCAAACAGAAAGCAAAGCAAAATAAAATGACATTCTAAGAATAGCAAACATCATGTGAAGAAGCAAAAACTTAGGATCAACCGAAACTAACCGATAATTGTTGAAGAAGAAAGGTGTGATGCCAACCGGGGCATCCCCAAGCTTAGATGCTTGAGACTTCTTGAAATATTATCTTGCGGTGCCTTGGGCATCCCCAAGCTTGAGCTTTTGTGTCTCCTTAATTCCTCTCATATCACGGTCTCCCTAAATCTCAAAAGCTTCATCCGCACAAAACTCAACAAGGACTCGTGAGATAAGTTAGTATACACCATTGCAAAAACCTTATCATACTCTACTGTACAAAATCACTAAAATTATTATTCAACATTGCATACTAAATGCCTCTGCATATTTAATAGTCCTATCCTCAAATAGAATCATTAAAGAGGCAAACATATGCAAACAATGCAAACATAACAGCAATCTTCCTAAACAGGATAGTTTGTAAAGAATGCTGCAACATCCATACTTCCCTAGATCCAAAAATTATGAAAGAAAATTCCCACTGTAGTAAATTTATTAGAGCTTAATATGAAAATGTTTCAACATTTTATCACATTCTGACTTTTCTAGGGAATTATTGCAACAGCGATAAACTTTCTGTTTTCAAACAGCAACATGTATACTTGTAACATAGGCATAGTAAAGGCTATCAATGCCGCTTTTATTGAAATAAAAGATGCAAAACATTGTTCTAAATAACAGAAAGCAAATCCTAACAAAATAAATTTATGCTCCAAGCAAAACACATATCATGTGGCGAATAAAAATATAGCTCCAAGTAAAGTTACCGATGGACGAAGACGAAAGAGGGGATGCCCCAGAAGGCATCCCCAAGCTTAGGATCTTGGCTATCCTTGAATATTACCTTGGGGTGCCTTGGTCATTCCCAAGCTTAGGCTCTTGCCACTCCTTATTCCATAGTCCATCGAATCCTTACCCAAAACTTGAAAACTTCGCAACACAAAACATAAAGTAGAAAACTCGTAAGCTCCGTTAGCGAAAGAAAACAAACACCACTTCAAGGTACTGCAATGAACTCATTCTTTATTTGTATTGGTGTTAAACCTACTGTATTCCAACTTCTCTATGGATTATAAACTATTTTACTAGCCATAGATTAATCAAAATAAGGAAACAACACAATGAAAACAGAATCTGTCAAAAACAGAACAGTCTGTAGTAATCTGGATCAAACGTATACTTCTGGAACTCATAAAATTCTCAAATAAATTGCTGGAACTGAGGAATTTATCTATTAATCATCTGAAAAAATAATTAACTAAATAGCACTCTCCAAATAAAAATGGCAGCAATTCTCATGAGCGCTAAAGTTTCTGTTTTTTACAGCATGATCAACAAGACTTTCACCGAGTCTTCCCAAAGGTTCTACTTGGCACAAACACTAATTAAAAGCATAAAACCACATCTAAACAGAGGCTAGATGAATTATTTATTACTAAACAGGAGAAAAAAGCAAGGAACAAAAATAAAATTGGGTTGCCTCCCAACAAGCGCTATCGTTTAACGCCCCTAGCTAGGCATGATGATTTCAATGATGCTCATATAGTAGATAAGAATTGTAATATAAAGAGAGCATCATGAAGAATATGACTAGCACATTTAAGTCTAACATACTTCCTATGCATAGGGATTTTGTGAGCAAACAACTTGTGGGAACAATAATCAACTTGCATAGGAAGGTAAAACAAGCATAACTTCAAAACTTTAAGCACATAGAGAGGAAACTTGATATTATTGCAATTCCTACAAGCATATATTCCTCCCTCATAATAATTTTCAGTAGCATCATGAATGAATTCAACAATATAACCAGCACCTAAAACATTCTTTTCATGATCTACAAACATAGAAAATTTACTACTCTCCACATAAGCAAATTTCTTCTCATGAATAATAGTGGGAGCAAACTCAACAAAATAACTATCATGTGATTGAAAATTAAGATCAAGATGACAAGTTTCATGGTTATCATTATTCTTTAAAGCATACGTGTCATCACAATAATCATCATAGATTGGAGGCATGCTTTCATCATAATAAATTTGCTCATCAAAACTTAGGGGACAAAAAATATCATCTTCATCAAACATAACTTCCCCAAGCTTGTGGCTTTGCATATCATTAGCATCATAGATATTCAAGGAATTCATACTAACAACATTGCAATCATGCTCATCATTCAAATATTTAGTGCCAAACATTTTATAGATTTCTTCTTCTAGCACTTGAGCACAATTATCCTTTCCATCATACTCACGAAAGATATTAAAAAGGTGAAGCATATGAGACAAACTCAATTCCATTTTTTTGTAATTTTCTTTTATAAACTAAACTAGTGATAAAACAAGAAACTAAAAGACTCGATTGCAAGATCTAAAGATATACCTTCAAGCGCTAACCTCCCCGGCAACGGCGCCAGAAAAGAGCTTGATGTCTACTACACAACCTTCTTCTTGTAGGCGTTGTTGGGCCTCCAAGTGCAGAGGTTTGTAGGACAGTAGCAAATTTCCCTCAAGTGGTTGACCTAAGATTTATCAATCCGTAGGAGGCGTAGGATGAAGATGGTCTCTCTCAAGCAACCCTGCAACCAAATAACAAAGAGTCTCTTGTGTCCCCAACAAACCCAATACAATGGTAAATTGTATAGGTGGACTAGTTCGGCGAAGAGATGGTGATACAAGTGGTATATGGATAGTAGATAATAGTTTTTGTAATCTGAAAATATAAAAACAGCAAGGTAACAAATGATAAAAGTGAGTGTAAACGGTATTGCAATGTGTGGAAACAAGGCCTAGGGTTTATACTTTCGCTAGTCTAAGTTCCCTCAACAATAATAGCATAATTGGATCACATAACTATCCCTCAACATGCAACAAAGAGTCACTCCAAAGTCACTAATAGCATAGAACGAACGAAGAGATTATGGTAGGGTACGAAACCACCTCAAAGTTATTCCTTCCAATCAAGCCATTGGGCTATTCCTATAGGTGTCACAAACAACCCTAGAGTTCGTACTAGAATAACACCTTAAGACACAAATCAACCAAAACCCTAATGTCACCTAGATACTCCAATGTCACCTCAAGTATCCGTGGGTATGATTATACGATATGCGTCACACAATCTCAGATTCATCTATTCAACCAACACAAAGGACCTCAAAGAGTGCCCAAAGTTTCTACCGGAGAATCACGACGAAAACGTGTGCCAACCCCTATGCATAGATTCCCAATGTCACAAAACCCGCAAGTTGATCACCAAGACATACATCAAGTGTTCTCAAATCTATAAAGACTCAATCCGATAAGATTACTTCAAGGGGAAAACTCAATCCATTACAAGATAGAACAGGGGGAGGAGAAACATAAGATCCAACTATAATAGCAAAGCTCGCGATACATCAAGATCGTGCCAAATCAAGAACACGAGAGACAGAGAGAGAGAGAGAGAGAGAGAGAGAGAGAGAGATCAAACACATAGCTACTGGTACATACCCTCGGCCTCGAGGGAGAACTACTCCCTCCTCGTCACGGAGAGCGCCGGGATGATGAAGATGGCCATCGGTGAGGGATCCCCCCCTCCGGCAGGGTGTCGGAACAGGGTCCCGATTGACTTTTGGTGGCTACGGAGGCTTCTGGCGGCGGAACTTCCGATCTAATCTCCGTTCTGGAAGTTTTAGGGTACGTGGAGTTATATAGGGGGAAGAAGTACGTCACGGGAGCCACGAGGGCCCCACGAGGCAGGGGCGCGCCCCCACCCTCGTGGCTTCCTCGTTCCTTCCTTGACATGGGGTCCAAGTCCATCGGGTGGCTTTCATTCCAAAAATAACTTCTCTAGTTGATTTCGTTCTGTTTCGACTCCATCTGATTTTCCTTTTCTTCAAAACACTGAAATAGGCATAAAACATCAAATCTGGGCTGGGCCTCCGGTTAATAGGTTAGTCCCAAAAGTAATATAAAAGTGGAAAATAAAGCCCAATATTGCCCAAAATAGTATATAATATAGCATGGAGCAATCAAAAATTATAGATACATTGGAGACGTATCAGTGCCTGACAGTCGGGACCCACCTGGTCGAAGCGTATGTAGAATTGTCATTCTGGTCACTAATGTGTATGTACATATATACTGGTGGATGTAGAGGCGCGCACGTGTCATAGTAGAGGCGCGTACGTGTTGTAGTACAGGCGCGCACGTAGCATGTACATGTACGTACATCGGCTAGGGTGCAAGAAAGAAAATACGGCCACGTATGTGTACATATGGGTGGGGTCTCGAACGCCTACTCGCGCATACGTACAGCCAGGGCTCGTGTACATGATTGGGTCGGAACGAAGAAACAGCGTCGTCGTCGTGTTCATGGGGAGGCAATGGAATGCGTCGTTTTCATGGGGAGGCAACGGAATGCGTCGTGTTCATCGGGAGGCAACGGAATGCGTGGGAGCCAACCGGCTGGGTCGGAACAGAATGCATGGTCGTGTTCATCGGGAGGGCTTGGATGGAACAAGCGATGGAAACGAGGCCTGGCATGCCGCACAATGGAGGAAACGGACCTCCTACGTTCGGAACGGGGTCCTGTTGATCAGGAGGGGTCTGGCGTACCGCAAAACGGAGGAAACGGACCTCCTACGGTCGAAGCGGGGGTCATGTTGATCGGGAGGGGTGTGGTGTACCGCAAAACAGATGAAATGGACCTCCTACGGTCGAAACGGGGGTCCTGTTGATCGGGAGGGGTGTCGCGTACCGCAAAACGGACCTCCTACAGTCGAAACGGGGGTCTTGTTCATCGGGAGAGGTGTGGCGTACCACAAAACGGGACTCCACGGGATACTGTTCATCTCCACCGTCGACCTCCTCCAACCTCCACGGGCCCTGTTCATCCAGCCTCCACCGCGCGCTACTCCACCGGCTACTGTTCAACCACCCCTCCACGGGCACCCCTCCACCGTCTACTGTTCATCCGGCCCTCTACACCATGGGGTCCTGTTCAACCACCCCTCCACGGGCACCCCTCCACCGTCTACTGTTCATCCAGCCCTCCACCACACCACGGGGTCCTGTTCATCCAAAGGCAACACCACCGCTCACTGTTCATCCAGCCCCCCCACAACGCTCACTGTTCATCCCAGAGGCAGCATCGATCGGCTTAAGTTAGCAGCAGTAGTGAAGGAATCACTCAATCGGGTTCAGTTAACAGCCATCGATCGATCATTCGGGTTCAGTAACGCGTAGCCTGCAGTGCAATCGCTCGGGTTCAGTTAGAGCCCAACGCCTCACTCGGGTTCAGTTAGAGCCAACGCCTCGCACACATGCGCGTACGTGTACGAGAGAAA
>NC_057800.1:567858201-567884921 GCF_018294505.1 Triticum aestivum
ACCACGGTTTTTTCCATCATGGACGGCCCAAAGAATGTCATGCAGCTGCGTCTCCGGCCCTCCCAGGATGAAAAGCCCATTTTCTGTCATGATTTTTTTCATAGAAGTAGGAGCCCACCACATCTATGATGATACCGGGTTTTGTCACAATTATCGTCATAGAAGTGTCATATGTATGACAGAAAAAAAATTGTTCGGCCCAAAATGTCACGGATGTGTCTTTTTTTTGTAGTCATTGGATATACTCTTGATGATCTTAAGGACATTAGTCCCACTCTATGTCAACACAAAATAAATTTGGAGAAAGACGCCAAACCAGTTATTGATCACCAACGACAGCTGAATCCTAAGATGAAAGAAGTGGTAAGAAATGAAATATTAAAGCTCCTTGAGGCAGGTATAATTTATCATGTTGATGATAGTCAGTGGGTCAGTCCTGTCCATTGTGTCCCTAAGAAGGGAGGTATTGTTGTCGTTCCTAATGATAAAGATGAATTGATTCCACAAAGAATTATTATAGGTTATAGGATGGTAATTGATTTTCGCAAATTAAATAAAGCTACTAAAAAGATCATTACCCTTTGCCTTTCATTGATCAAATGCTAGAAAGATTATCCAAACATACACATTTTTGCTTTATAGATGGTTACTCTGGCTTCTCTCAAATACCTGTGTCAGCTGACGATCAAGGAAATACCACTTTTACTTGCCCTTTGGGTACTTTTGCTTATAGACGTATGCCTTTTGGTTTATGTAATGCACCTGCTACCTTTCAAAGATGCATGATGACTATATTCTCTGACTTTTGTGAAAAGATTGTGAAGTTTTCATGGATGATTTCTCTGTTTATGGATCCTCTTTTGATGATTGCTTGAGCAACCTTGATCGAGTTTTGCAGAGATGTGAAGAAACTAACCTTGTCTTGAATTGGGAGAAGTGCCACTTTATGGTTAAGGAAGGTATTGTCTTGGGGCATAAAATTTATGAAAGAGGTATTGAAGTTGATAAAGCTAAAGTTGATGCTATTGAAAAGATGCCGTGTCCCAAGGACATCAAAGTTATAAGAAGTTTACTTGGTCATGCTGATTTTTTATAGGAGGTTCATTAAGGACTTCTCAAAAATTTCTCCGCCTCTGACTAACCTATTACAAAAATATATTCCTTTTGTCTTGGATGATGATTGTGTAGAAGCATTTGAAATACTTAAGAAAGCTTTGATTTCTGCACCTATTGTTCAGCCACCTGATTGGAATTTACCCTTTGAAATTATGTGATGCTAGTGATTATGTTATAGGGGCTGTTCTAGGACAAAGAGTTGATAAGAAGATGAATGTTATCCAATATGCTAGTAAAACTCTAGATAGTGCCCAGAGAAATTATGCTACTACTAAAAAGAATTTTTAGAAGTTGTATTTGCTTGTGATAATTTCAGACCTTATATTGTTGATTCTAAAGTAACTATTCACACTGATCATGCTGCTATTAAATATCTTATGGAAAAGAAAGATGCTAAACCTAGACTTATTAGATGGGTTCTCCTCCTACAAGAATTTGATTTGCATATCATTGATAGAAAGGGAGCTGAGAACCCCGTTGCAGACAACTTGCCTAGGTTAGAGAATGTTCTTGATGACCCACTACCTATTGATGATAGCTTTCCTGATGAACAATTAAATGTCATAAATGCTTCTTGAACTGCTCCATGGTATGTTGATTATGCTAATTATATTGTTGATAAATTTATAACACCTAGTTTCACATACCAGCAAAAGAAAAAGTTCTTCTATGATTTAAGACATTACTTTTGGGTTGACCCACATCTTTATAAAGGAGTATATTATGTTATTAGACGTTGTGTAGCTGAGCATGAACAGGTATAGATCCTACGCAAGTGTCACTCTGAAGCCTATGGAGGACACCAAGCTGGAGATAGAACTGCACATAAGGTATTGCAATCTGGTTTTTATTGGCCTACTCTATTCAAGGATGCCCGTAAGTTTGTCTTGTCTTGTGAAGAATGTCAAAGAATTGGTAATATTAGTAGACGTCAAGAAATTCCTATGAATTATTCACTTGTTATTGAACCATTTGATGTTTGGGGCTTTGATTAGATGGGACCTTTTCCTTCCTCTAATGGGTATACACATATTTTAGTTGTTGTTGATTACGTTACTAAGTGGGTAGAAGCTATTCCAACTAGTAGTGCTGATCATAACACCTCTATTAAGATGCTTAAAGAAGTTATTTTTCCGAGGTTTGGAGTCCCTAGATATTTAATGACTGATGGTGGTTCACATTTTCTTCATGGTGCCTTTCGTAAAATGCTTGCTAAGTATGATGTTAATCATAGAATCGCATGTCCATATCATCCACAGTCTAGTGGTCAAGTAGAACTTAGCAATAGAGAGCTCAAATTAATTTTGCAAAAGACTGTTAATAGATCTAGAAAGAATTGGTCCAAGAAACTTGATGATGCATTATGGGCTTATAGAACTGCATATAAAAATCTTATGGGTATGTCTCCATATAAAATGGTTTATTGAAAAGCATGTCACTTACCTCTCGAACTAGAACATAAGGCATATTGGGCTATCAAAGAGCTCAACTATGATTTCAAACTTGCCGGTGAGGAGAGGTTATTTGACATTAGCTCACTTGATGAATGGAGAACCCAAGCCTATGAAAATGCCAAGTTGTTTAAAGAAAAAGTTAAAATATGGCATGATAAAAGGATACAAAAGCGTGAGTTTAATGTAGGTGATTATGTATTGCTATACAACTCTCGCTTAAGATTTTTTGTAGGAAAACTTCTCTCTAAATGGGAAGGCCCTTACATCATCGAGGAGGTCTATCATTCCGGTGCCATAAAAATCAACAACTTCGAAGGCACAAATCCGAAGGTGGTGAACGGTCAAAGAATCAAACATTATATCTCAGGTAATCCCATAAATGTTGAAACTAATATTATTGAAACCGTAACCCCGAAGGAATACATAAGAGACACTTTCCGGAACATTTCAGACTCCAAAAAGGAATAGGTACGTGGTACAGTAAGTAAACCGACTCCAAAATAGTTCTAATGGCAATTTTTCTCCATTTTGGAATATTTAAGAAAATAGGAAAATAAGAAGCAGACCGGAAAGGACACGAGGCTTCCACGAGAGTGGAGGGCGCGCCCTACCCCCCGTGGGCACGCCCCCCTGCCTCGTGGGCTCCTCGTGTGCTCTCCGGACTCCGTTTTCTTGCACGATACTTCTTTTAGTCGGTAAAAATTCATTATATAATCTCCTGAAGGTTTTGACCTCCGTATCACGCAAATATCTCCTGTCTTTGTTTCGACCTGTTTCTGTCGCAGATCAGAGCAAGATGTCCTCTCAAGAGTCAGTCGGGGATAGTCGGGTGTCTCATCCGACATCAGGTCCAGGGGCAAATAGCGATGCGTATCACTTTCGGCCCTCAACGGAGGAAGAGATGGAAGCTGACTTGAAAAGGATAGATGCCATGGAGGAGGATCAAGAAGTTACTTCTCGTTTCCGGGCAGGATTCACGATGGGGGAACTACAGAGCTCAACTATTCCAAACTCGGTCATCCCTTCCAATGTTAGATTTCTCTCTTATGAAAATATGAAAAAGAGTGTCATTGTTCTCCCGCAGCTATGAAACATCCTTGGGTGAAAGGAGCTTTAGCCGTCACTGGCAAGCTCCGCAAGGAAATAATGAACCTCAAGCAGCAAGTCAATAAGCTCGAGGAAGAGAATCGTATCCTGAGGAGCATCATCGCCAAGAATATCACATCACCACCCCCGAAGAACGAGACATAATCAAACAGGTATGGGCACTCCCCTTGGCAACTGCCAAGCTTGGGGGAATGCCCTGGTATTGTATCACCAACACTTTTACCTTTACCGTTTTTCTTAGTTCGATCCTTTTGATAATATCTTGATCTAGTAGAATAAAGTTTTCATATGATCTAGTTGTGAGTTTTGCTTTATGATCTTACTATGTAATCGAGTCTGTGAGCTATATATAATAAAGATTAGTGTTGAGTCAAGGGCTTTATTATTTTGCTATGATCTTGAGGGAATAAAATAAAAGAGAAGAAATAAAAAGAAATAAAAAGAAATAAAGAGATCATATGGATCTTATGGAGAGTAATGAGCTCACATATAAAGAGTATGATGAATAAAAGTTGTTGAGAGTTGATGAACATAGTTTTGGTCATCGTTGCAATTAATAGGAAGTAATAAAGAAAGAGAGGTCTTCACATATAAATATACTATCTTGGACATCTTTTATGATTGTGAGCACTCATTAAAATATGACATGCTAAAGAGTTGACGTTGGACAAGGAAGACAACGTAATGGGTTATGTTTTCTTAAATCTGAGATAAATTATATTGTCATGGATCATCCAACATGTTGAGCTTGCCTTTCCCTCTCATGCTAGCCAATTTCTTTTCACCAAGTAGAGATACTACTTATGCTTCCAAATATCCCTAAACCCAGTTTTGCCATGAGAGTCCACCATATCAACCTATGGATTGAGTAAGATCCTTCAAGTAAGTTGTCATCGGTGCAAGCAATAAAAATTGCTCTCTAAATATGCATGACTTATTAGTGTGGAGAAAATAAGCTTTATACGATCTTGTGATATGGAAGAAATAAAAGCGACGGACTGCATAATAAAGGTCCATATCACAGGTGGCAATATAAAGTGACGTTCTTTTGCATTAAGATTTCGTGCATCCAACCATAAAAGCGCATGACAACCTCTTCTTCCCTCTGCGAAGGGCCTATCTTTTATTCTTATCTTATACTTCATGCAAAGAGTCATGGTGATTTTCACCTTTCCTTTTTACATTTTATCCTTTGGCAAGCACAATGTGTTGGAAAGATCCAGATATATATAGCTAATTGGATGTGAGTTCTCATGAACTATTATTGTTGACATTACCCTTGAGGTAAAACATTGGGAGGCAAAACTATAAGCCCCTATCTTTCTCTATCTCCGATTAAAACTTCATACCCATAAATATTGCGTGAGTGTTAGCAATTGTGAAAGACTAAAAGATGGTTGAGTATGTGGACTTGCTGAAAAGCTCTTATATTGACTCTTTCCTATGTTATGATAAATTGCAATTGCCTCAATGACTGAGATTAGAGTTTGTTGGTTCTCAATGAAGTTTATGATTCATACTTGAAATTGTGATTGAATTATTACTTTAGCATAAGAGATCATATGACAATATATATATATATATATTTATATATGTTGCTGCTCTAAGAATGATCATGATGCCCTCATGTCCGTATTTTATTTTTATCGACACCTCTATCTCTAAACATGTTGACATATTTTTCGATTTCGGCTTTCGCTTGAGGACAAGCGAGGTCTAAGCTTGGGGGAGTTGATACGTCCATTTTGCATCATGCTTTTATATCGATATTTATTGCATTATGGGCTATTATTACACATTATGTCACAATACTTATGCCTATTCTCTCTTATTTTACAAGGTTTACATGAAGAGGGGGAATGCCGGCAGCTGGAATTCTGGGCTGGAAAAGGAGCAAATATTAGAGACCTATTCTGCACATCTCCAAAAGTCTTGAAACTCCACGGGAGCACTTTTGAGAATATATAAAAAATACTGAGCGGAAAAAGCACCAGAGGGGGGCCACACCCTGGCCATGAGGGTGGGGGCGCCCTAGCCCCCTGGGCGCACCCCCTGCCTCGTGGGCTCCCTGGTGGCCCTCCGATGCCCATCTTCTGTTATATCAAGTCTTTCATCGAGGAAAAAAATCATAAGCAAGCTCACAGGACGAAACTCCGCCGCCACGAGGCGGAACCTTGGCGAAACCAATCTAGGGCTCCGGCGGAGCTGTTCTGCCGAGGAAACTTCCCTCCGGGAGGGGGAAATCATCTCCATCGTCATCATCAACGATCCTCTCATCGGGAGGGGGTCAATCTCCATCAACATCTTCACCAGCACCATCTCATCTCAAACCCTAGTTCATCTCTTGTATCCAATCTTTGTATCCAAACCACAGATTGGTACCTATGGGTTGCTAGTAGTGTTGATTACTCCTTGTAGTTGATGCTAGTTGGTTTAATTGGTGGAAGATCATATGTTCAGATCCATTATGCATATTAATACCCCTCTGATGACCCACAAGTATAGGGGATCACAACAGTTTTTGAGGGTAGTGTATTCAACCCAAATTTATTAATTCGACACAAGGGGAGCCAAAGAATATTCTCAAGTATTAGGAGATGAGTTGTCAATTCAACCACACCTAGATAACTTAATATCTGCAGCAAAGTGTTTAGTAGCAAAGTAATATGATAGTAGTGGTAATGGTGGCAAAAGGTAATGATAGCAAAAGTAATATTTTTGGGTTTTGTGGTGATTGTAATAGTAGCAGCGGAAAAGTAAATAAGTGGAGAACAATATATGAAAAGCTCGTAGGCTTTGGATCGGTGATAAAGAATTATGTCGGATGCGGTCGATCATGTAATAGTCATAACCTAGGGTGACACAGAACTACCTCCAGTTCATCAATGTAATGTAGGCATGTATTCCGAATATAGTCATACGTGCTTATGGAAAAGAACTTGCATGACATCTTTTGTCCCACCCTCCTGTGGCAGCGGGGTCCTATTGGAAACTAAGGGATATTAAGGCCTCCTTTTAATAGAGTACCAGACCAAAGCATTAACACATAGTGAATACATGAACTCCTCAAACTACGGTCATCACCGGGAGTGGTCTCGACTATTCTCACTTCGGGGTTGCCGGATCATAACACATAGTAGGTGACTATAGACTTGCAAGATAGGATCAAGAACTCTCATATATTTATGAAAACATAATAGGTTCAGATCTGAAATCATGGCACTCGGGCCCTAGTGACAAGCATTAAGCATAGCAAAGTCATAGCAACATCAATCTCATAACATAGTGGATACTAGGGATCAAACCCTAACAAAACTAACTCGATTACATGATAAATCTCATCCAACCCATCACCGTCCAGCAAGCCTACGATGGAATTACTCACGCACGGCGGTGAGCATCATGAAATTGGTGATGGAGGAAGGTTGATGATGACGATGGCGACGGATTCCCCTCTCCGGAGCCCCTAACGGACTCCAGATCAGCCCTCCCGAGAGAGTTTAGGGCTTGGCAGCGGCTCCGTATCGTAAAATGCAATGAATCCTTCTCTCTGATTTTTTTTCTCCCCGAAAGTGAATATACGGAGTCAAGGTTGAGGTCGGCGGAGCGTCAGGGGGCCCACGAGGCAGGGGGCGCCCCCCCCCCCCCACCCTCGTGGACAGGTGGAGGCCCCCCTGACGTGGATTCTTCTTCTAGTATTTTTTATATATTCCAAAATAATTCTCCATTGATTTTCAGGTCATTCCGAGAACTTTTATTTCTGCACAAAGATAACACCATGGCAATTCTGCTGAAAACAGCGTCAGTCCAGGTTAGTTCCATTCAAATCATGCAAGTTAGAGTCCAAAACAAGGACAAAAGTGTTTGGAAAAGTATATACGACGGAGACATATCACCCTCTGATTATGAACATGAATATGCTTTGTGAGTAGTTACGTTTGTTCCTGAGGACATGGGAGAAGTCTTGCTATTAGTAGTCATGTGAATTTGGTATTCGTTCGATATTTTGATGAGATGTATGTTGTCATCCCTCTAGTGGTGTCATATGAACGTCGACTACATGACACTTCACCATTATTTGGGCCTATGATACGTCCATTTTGCATCATGCTCTTATATCAATGTGTATTGCATTATGGGCTATTATTACACATTATGTCACAATACTTATGCCTATTCTCTCTTATTTTACAAGGTTTACATAAAGAGGGAGAATGCCAGTAGCTGGGATTCTGGGCTGGAAAAGGAGCAAATATTAGAGACCTATTCTGCATAGCTCCAAAAGTCCTGAAACTTCACGGGATTACTTCCAGAATATATAAAAAATACAGAGCGCAAGAAGTACCAGAGGGGGCCACCCACCAGCCACGAGGGTGGGGGCACGCCCTACCCCCTGGGCACGCCCCCTGCCTTGTGGGCCCCCTGGTGGCCCTCCGATGCCCATCTTCTGCTATATCAAGTCTTTCATCGAGGAAACAATCATAAGCAAGCTTTCAGGACGAGACTCCGCCACCACGAGGCGGAACCTTGGCAGAACCAATCTAGGGCTCCGGCAGAGCTGTTCTGCCGGGGACACTTCCCTCCGTGAGGGGGAAATCATCACCATCGTCATCACCAACGATCCTCTCATTGGGAGGGCGTCTATCTCCATCAACATCTTCACCAGCACCATCTCATCTCAAACCCTAGTTCATCTCTTGTATCCAATCTTTGTATCCAAACCTTAGATTGGTACCTGTGGGTTGCTAGTAGTGTTGATTACTCCTTGTAGTTGATGCTAGTTGGTTTACTTGGTGGAAGATCATATGTTCAGATCCATTATGCATATTAATACCCCTCTAATTATGAACATGAATATGCTTTATGAGTACTTACGTTTGTTCCTGGGGACATGGGAGAAGTCTTGCTATTAGTAGTCATGTGAATTTGGTATTCGTTCGATATTATGATGAGATGTATGTTGTCATCCCTCTAGTGGTGTCATGTGAACGTCGAATACATGACACTTCACCATTGTTTGGGCCTAGAGGGAGGCATTGGGAAGTAATAAGTAGATGATGGGTTGCTAGAGTGACAGAAGCTTAAACCCTAGTTTATGCATTGCTTTGTAAGGGGCTGATTTGGATCCATATGTTACATGCTATGGTTAGGTTTACCTTAATACTTCTGTTGTAGTTGCGGATGCTTGCAATGGGTGTTAGTCATAAGTGGGATGCTTGTCCAAGTAAGGAAAACACCCAAGCACCGGTCCACCCACATATCAAATTATCAAAGTATCGAACGCGAATCATATGATCGTGATGAAAACTAGCTTGACGATAATTCCCATGTGTCCTCGGGAGCGCTTTATTTCATATAAGAGTTTGTCCAGGCTTGTACTTTACTACAAAAAGGATTGGGCCATGTTGCTGCACCTTATTTACTTTTATTGCTTGCTACTCGTCACCAATTACCTTATCACAAAACTATCTGTTACCGACCATTTCAGTGCTTGCGGAGAATACCTTACTAAAAACTGCTTATCATTTCCTTCTGCTCCTCGTTGGGTTCGACACTCTTACTTATCGAAAAGGCTATGATAGATCCCCTACACTTGTGGGTCATCAAGACTATTTTTTGGTGCCGTTGCCGGGGAGTGAAGCACCTTTGGTAGGTGGAATTTGGTAAGGAAAAATTTATATAGTGTGCTGAAATTTACGGTCACTTGTTACTATGGAAAGTAATCCTTTGAGGGGCTTGTTCGGGGTATCTTCACCCCGATCGGTAGAGCAAATAGTTGCTCCTCAACCTACTGGACCTACCGAAAATGAAAATGTTTACTTCCAAATTCCTTCAGGTATGATAGAGAAACTGCTAGCTATTCCTTTTGCAGGAGATGGAACATTACATCCCGACTTACACTTAATCTATGTGGATGAAGTTTGTGGATTATTTAAGCTTGAAGGTATGTCCGATGTTGTTATCAAGAAGAAGGTTTTCCCTTTATCTTTGAAGGGAGATGCATTGACATGGTATGGACTATGTGATGATATGGGATCATGGGACTATAAACGGTTGAAAGTGGAATTCCATCAGAAGTTTTATCCTATGCATCTTGTTCATCGTGATCATAATTATATATATAATTTTTGGCCTCGCGAAGGAGAAAGCATCGCTCCAGATTGGGGGAGGCTTAAGTCAATGTTATATTCATGCCCCAATCATGAGCTCTCAAGAGAAATTATTATTCAAAAAAATTATGCTCGGCTTTATGATAACAATCGCTCCATGCTTGATACTTCTTGTACTGGTTCCTTTATGATGAAGACTATTGAATTCAAATGGAATTTACTGGAGAGAATTAAACGCAACTCTGAAGATTGGGATCTCGATGAAGGTAAGGAGTCAGGTATAACACCTAAGTTTGATTGTGCTAAATCTTTTATCGATACCGATGTTTTCCGTAAATTTAGCACTAAATATGGACTTGACTCTGAGATAGTAGCTTCTTTCTGTGAATCCTTTGCTACTCATGTTGATCTCCCTAAGGAGAAGTGGTTTAAATATAATACTCCCATTGAAGTAAAAGTGGTTGCACCTAGTAAAGTTGAAGAAAAGACTATCACTTATGATGATCCTGTTGTTCCTACTGCTTATGTTGAGAAACCACCTTTCCCTGTTAGAATAAAGTATCATGCTAAAGCTTCAACTGTAGTCAACAAAAGTAATATTAGGACACACAAACCCCCTGAGCAAGTTAAAGTTGAACCTAGTATTGCTATGGTTAAAGATTTCTTGGCCGATAATATTGATGGGCATGTTATTTACTTCTGTGATGAAGCTGCTAGAATTGCTAGGCCTGATACTAAAAATAAACATAGACCTGTTGTAGGCATGCATGTTATTTCTGTTAAAATAGGAGATCATTGCTATCATGGCTTATGTGATATGGGTGCTAGTGCAAGTGCAATACCTCATTCCTTATACAAAGAAATTATGCATGATATTGCACCTGCTGAGATAGAAGAGATTGATGTCACAATTAAGCTTGCTAATAGAGATACTATTTCACCAATTGGGATTGTTAGAGACGTTGAAGTCTTGTGTGGGAAGGCTAAATATCCTGCTGATTTTCTTGTTCTTGGTTCCCCTCAGATAGCTTTTGTCCCATTATATTTGGTAGAACCTTCTTGAATACTATTAATGCTAAGATAGATTGCAAGAAGGATGTTGTTACTATTGGTTTGGATGATATGTCTCATGAGTTTAATTTTTCTAAATTTCATAGACAACCCCGTGATGAAGAATTGCCTAGCAAAGATGAAATTATTGGTCTTGCTTCTATTGGTATGCCTCCTACTGATCCTTTAGAACAATATTTGCTAGACAATGAGAATGGTATGTTTATGAATGAAAGAAGGGAAATAGATGATTCTTTGAACAAGGACCCATTCTGAAACACAATTTGCCTGTTGAAATCCTAGGGTCAGTATTGAAAACTCTGAAGATGCACCATGCTGCTATTGGATATACTCTTGATGATCTTAAGGGCATTAGTCCCACTCTATGTCAACACAAAATAAATTTGGAGAAACACGCCAAACCAGTTATTGATCACCAACGACAGTTGAATCCTAAGATGAAAGAAGTGGTAAGAAAGGAAATATTAAAGCTCCTTGAGGCAGGTATACTGTTGTTCCTTATGCCCTTACCTTTTATAGGTTATAGGATGGTAATTGATTTCCGCAAATTAAATAAGGCTACTAAAAAATATCATTACCCCTTACCTTTTATTGATCAAATGCTAGAAAGATTATCCAAACATACACATTTTTGCTTTCTAGATGGTTACTCTGGCTTCTCTCAAATACCTGTGTCGGCTGATGATCAAGCAAAGACCACTTTTACTTGCCCTTTCGGTACTTTTGCTTATAGACGTATGCCTTTTGGTTTATGTATGCACCTGCTACCTTTCAAAGATGCATGATGGCTATATTTTCTGACTTTTGTGAAAAGATAGGTGAGGTTTTCATGGACGGTTTCTCCGTTTATGGATCCTATTTTGATGATTGCTTGAGCAACCTTGATCGAGTTTTGCAGAGATGTGAAGAAACTAATCTTGTTCTGAATTGGGAGAAATGCCACTTTATGGTTAATGAAGGTATTGTCTTGGGGCATAAAATTTCTGAAAGAGGCATTGAAGTTGATAAAGCTAAAGTTGATGCTATTGAAAATATGCCATGTCCCAAGGACATTAAAGGTATAAGAAGCGTCCTCGGTCACGCTGGTTTTTATAGGGGTTTCATTAAGGACTTCTCAAAAATTTCTCGGCCTCTGACTAACCTATTACAAAAAGATATTCCTTTTTTCTTTGATGATGATTGTGTAGAAGCATTTGAAATACTTAAGAAAGCATTGATTTCTGCACCTATTATTCAGCCACCTGATTGGAATTTATCCTTTGAAATTATGTGTGATGCTAGTGATTATGATGTAGGGGCTGTTCTAGGACAAAGAGTTGATAATCAATTAAATGTTATTCAATATGCTAGTAAAACTCTAGACAATGCCCAAAGAAATTATGCTACTACTGAAAAAGAATTTTTAGCAGTTGTTTTTGCTTGTGATAAGTTCGGACCTCATATTGTTGATTCTAAAGTAAATATTCACACTGATCATGCTGCTATTAGATATCTTATGGAAAAGAAAGATGCTAAACCTAGACTTATTAGATGGGTCCTCCTGCTACAAGAATTTGATTTGCATATCATTGATAGAAACGGAGCTGAGAACCCCGTTGCAGACAACTTGTATAGGTTAGAGAATGTTCTTGATGACCCACTACCTATAGATGATAGCTTTCCTCATGAACAATTAAATGTCATAAATGCTTCTCGTATTGCTCCATGGTATGTTGATTATGCTAATTATATTGTTGATAAATTTATACCACCTAGTTTCTCATACCAGCAAAAGAAAAAGTTCTTCTATGATTTGAGACATTACTTTTCGGATGACCCACATCTTTATAAAGGAGTAGATGGTATTATTAGACGTTGTGTACCTGAGCATGAATAGGAGACAAAACTACGCAAGTTTCACTCCGAGGCTTATGGAGGACACCATGCTGGAGATAGAACTGCACATAAGGTATTGCAATCCGGTTTTTATTGGCCTACTCTCTTCGAGGATGCCCGTAAGTTTGTCTTGTCTTGTGATGAATGTCAAAGAATTGGTAATATTAGTAGACGTCAAGAAATGCCTATGAATTATTCACTTGTTATTGAACCATTTAATGTTTGGGGCCTTGATTATATGGGACCTTTTCCTTCCTCTAATGGGTATACACATATTTTAGTTGCTGTTGATTACGTTACTAAGTGGGTAGAAGATTTTTCAACTAGTAGTGCTGATCATAACACCTCTATTAAGATGCTTAAAGAAGTTATTTTCCCGAGGTTTGGAGTCCCTAGATATTTAATGACTGATGGTGGTTCACATTTTATTCATGGTGCCTTTCGTAAAATGCTTTCTAAGTATGACGTTAATCATAGAATTGCATCTCCTTATCACCCACAGTCTAGTGGTCAAGTAGAATTGAGTAACAGAGAGCTCAAATTAATTTTGCAAAAGACTGTTAATAGATCTAGAAAGAATTGGTCCAAGAAACTTGATGATGCATTATGGGCCTATAGAACTGCATATAAAAATTGTCAGGACCCCGATTCTAAGTCACACCGATCTAGCCTGTAACACCTCATATCACTTTGCGGCCTCACGCATGATATTCCCACGGGTGTCGCCTTACCATTGCCCAGGACCGTTTGCGCCTTTTGGCTTACGTATATGATAGTGTCGGTAGCATCTATATGACAGAGAACCCGGGCCGACATGACTAGTCATGAACCCAAAGTGGCACTAACTTACGGGGACATGCATACATGAATCAACATCGAGCATGTCGGTCAGCAGCGTGCGAATCCGGGCTATAGCACTGGGCTAACAGGACTCCGGGAACCCGGGCTGTAGCAGGCTAGGCAGGACTCCGGATGTCACCGCGTGACATTTGCCCGAAGGGACAGACACAAGAACAAAGTGAATCACATGTCGGCCAGTCAAGTGTCCTGAGCAGTAGTGCTGGGCTAGCAGGACTCCGGTGAACCAGGCTGTAGCGGACTACTATGGCTCATGGAAGCACTAGACTACATTTCCCCATAAGAGAGGCTGCCAAGGATAAACAACTAGATTGTCGGATCCCACACATACCAAGCATTTCAATCATACACACAATATGCTCGATATGTGCAAATACAACATGGCATCACAACATAACTCTATGACTCAAAGTATTTATTCATTAGGCTCCGAGGAGCGAGATATTACAAACATGGGTCTCATGACCCAACAATCATAGCATACAATCAAAGCACATGCGGAAGCTTAACATGTGTGAGTACAGACATCTATAAATGAAAAAGGCTGAGAAGCCTGACTATCCACCAGATCCTGCCGAGGGCACAAGATTGTAGCTGAGGTATCAAGCTAAACGTCAAAGTCCACACGGAACTACTAGCGAGACTGACGTCTCTGCAAAACATAAAATAGGCAAACGTGAGTACAAATGTACCCAGCAAGACTTACATCAGAACTATCTACATATGCATCGGTATTAACAAAGGGGTGGTGGAGTTTAACTGCAGCAAGCCAGCTTTGACTCGGTGGCTATCCTGAACTACGACTGCAAGTAACTGTTTTGAGGTGGCGCACACGAGTCCACATATTCACCATGCCAATACACCACTATGGATCCGCTCCTGTCCCCCTATGAGAACGCCATCCATAGCACTCATGCTTATCTTGCACATTTAAGAGTATCCACTTCCACTTGTCTATGAACTATGCAAGGGGTCCAAGTTTCCATATCCGAGGAATCCGGCTATTCGAATAGATAATGATAACCCTACAGGGGTGTACTTCTTCACACACACTCTCACCACTTATCGCCATGTACACGTCATGTACCTCGGCAACCTTCAAGCGGAAGCCGGGCAAGGGAGTCGGCCACGACCTGACTAACCAACAAGTCTCTAGTCCAGGTTTATCGCCTATTCGGGTTCCATCCGCAAGGAGATCCGGCCGGGGTGTCGCTCACGGCCCCAAACGATGTGAGCAGGGTTCCCAAGCCCACCATCTGGGTGCCACTTGGTACACTATGCCACTGTGCCTAGTCTGTCCCAAGCCCACCTGTACCGGGTGCCACTTGGTAGACTACTAACACTACCTACAAACACCAAAAACTAGTTGCAACTCCTGGACAGAGATCGAGTTGATTAATAAGCCGAGAGGGGCCGAGTTACCGGAACCTAATGTGTGGTAGTAATTGTTCATGGATCACAAACACAGAACTCAGTTCCTGAGAACGGCTGTAATGAGACAACCCACCATGTACTCCTACATGGCCTCTCACCGCTACCTTTACCAAATCATGTTCACACACTTAGCTCTCAATGGTAGGACATGTTCACCATGTTCCAATTCATTCCCGATGAATCAGACCTGACTCAACTCTAAGCAGTAGCAGGCATGACAACAAGCATGAATGAGTAGGCACATCAGGGCTCAAACAATTCCTACTCATGCTAGTGGGTTCCATCTATTTACTGTGGCAATGACAGGTCATGCAGAGGAAAGGGGTTCAGCTACCGCAACATGTAACAGTTGAAATGGTGTTGTCCTAATGCAGTAAAAGAGAGCAGGAGCGAGAGAGTGGGATTGTATCGGAATGAACAAGGGGGTTTTGCTTGCCTAGCACTTCTGAAGATGATATAACTCTTCATCGGTGTCATTGAACTCATCGTCGGAACGAACGTCTACCGAGAGGAAACAACCACTGGCAAACACAAAAGGAACCGCAATCAATGCAATGCACATACATATGAATGATATGTCATATTAAGGTACTAAATTGACCTAGTGTAACAGTTAGCCATATTCATTGAAGTGGAATTCAAACCTATAGCAAATTCCAACTCCAAAACCAATTACCATTTATTCCATAATCATGAATTGTCCTATTCAGTGAGGTTAACTTGTTCAAACATGCATGAAAATACCATATTCAGATTCTTTGGATTTTTCTGATAATTTTTCATATATAAATTATTTCATTTGGAGTTATAGATTGATTTCTATGATTTTTTGAAATGTATACTATTTTCTGGAATTTCTAAATCATTTCTGAAATAGAAATAATCCAGAACTGGTTTATTGCATCAGCCTAATGTAAAAGTGAGGTCAGCAGGTCAACAGCGCCAGTGAGGTCAAACCTGACGGCTGGGACCCGCACGTCAGTGACACAGGAGGTTAAACAGGGTTATTTGATATTAGATTAATCCTAAACTAATTCTGTCAGTGGCAGGGCCCACATGTCAGTGTCTAGTGTTAAACTGAATAGGGTGGTTAGTGGCTAATTAAGCTGGACACGTCAGCCCGCCGGAGTTAGTCGCCGGTGACCTCTAGCCACGGCGGAAACACACTGGGAGGCCACGGGAGCGGCGAAGAAAGGCACCAGGAGGTAGCCCGTGCGCCCGCGCATCCAACGAAGCAGGTGGGAGGTCGCGGGGTGGTCGGAGCTCGTCGGAAGTGAGCTCGCGGCGGCGGCGTGGTTCGGGTGAGTGCGGGGTTGGCGCTGTGGGGCACGGGAGGGCTAGTTAGCATGTGCATTAGGCTCCTGGTCGCTTCCTGAGCGCGGTGACGTGCTCATCTTGGACGGAGGCGAGCTAAAACGACGGCGGCGACATGACCAGCACCGGCGAGGTCTCGGCATCAACAGAGATGGGGGCTATGCTAGGTTATCGAGCACGGGGAAGGGGGGTTCGGTAGAGGAGCTCACGGTGAATCTTCTGGTGCGGACGGCGAGCTCGGGGAGGTCCCGTAGCCGGCGAATCGACGACGGCGGTGGTCGGCTCCCGAGGACGAGGACGACGGCGATGGCGATGTTGAAGGGCTCCCGGGCTTGTTTTGTTCTTTTTGTCGACGTGCGGAGCTGCGGCAGAGCCTAGGGATACGGTGGGAAGGTCAGGCAAGCTCGGTGGGCGCGTTGGCAGCGAGCGGCGGCGACGGCGGCTCTCTGTTCAGGCGAAGAACAAAGAGGAAGAGGGGAAAATGGCCAGGGAAGAAGGGGGGTCAGCACGGCCTCGTCCACGTCTCCTAGGCGTGGGGTTGGGGGGAAGGAGGCATCGACACGGCGAAGCAGGAGGTGGCCAGGGCGCGCCTGCATGCATAGGCCACGCGCGCCCGTCCCTCTGGCAAGAGGAAGACGACAGGAGGAGGTGGGCTAGGCCAGGTGGCTGGGCTGGCCGACTGGGCCGGCCAGGTGGGCTGCAGGTGAGACTAGGTGAGTCCTTCTCTCTCTCTTTTATTTATGTTTTCTATTTTCTGTCTTTGTTTTTTTTGATTTAGTAAAATACTAAACCACTTTATAAAATCCTGAAATAAATTGTGGGCACATACTGGATTATTCCCAACAGCCCTCAACTACTTTTCAGAATTATTAGAGCATTTAAAATATTTATAGAATTTAAATGCCCCAATTCAAATACAATATGAGTTAATTCAAAAATCCATAAATGGCCAAGAAATATGCTCATCATTTTTGGCAGAGGTTTTCACCTTTATCAAAAATCATGAACATTTCCAAAGGCATTTTGGGTTCATTGAAGATTATTTTAGGTTGAACCTATTTGATTTGATCTGGTGCTAGGGTTTGAACAATACCCATTTCAAGTTTAAAAGAAATTTAGACATCATGCAGCAACCAAGCTAGTCCAAGTGCATGGCAAGGCTAGGGATGTGACAAAAATCCTATGGGTATGTCTTCGTATAAAATAGTTTATGGTAAAGCATGTCACTTACCTCTTGAATTAGAACATAAGGCATATTGGGCTATTAAAGAGCTCAACTATGACTTCAAACTTGCCGGTGAGAAGAGGTTATTTGACATTAGCTCACTTGATGAATGGAGAACCCAAGCCTATGAAAATGCCAAATTGTTTAAAGAAAAAGTTAAAAGATAGCGTGAGTTTAATGTAGGTGATTATGTATTGCTATACAACTCTCGTTTAAGATTTTTTGCAGGCAAACTTCTCTCTAAATGGGAAGGTCCTTACATTATCGAGGAGGTCTATCGTTCCGGTGCCATAAAAATCAACAACTTTGAAGGCACAAATCCAAAGGTGGTGAACGGCCAAAGAATCAAACATTATATCTTAGGTAATCCCATAAATGTTGAAACTAATGTTGTTGAAACCGTAACCCCGGAGGAATACATAAGGGACACTTTCCAGAACGTTTCAGACTCCGAAAAGGAATAGGTATGTGGTACGGTAAGTAAACCGACTCCAAAACAGTTCTAATGGCAATTTTTCTCTGTTTTCGAATATTTAGAAAAATAGGAAAATAAGAAGCAGACCGGAAAGGACACGAGGCTTCCACGAGGGTGGAGGGCGCGCCCTACCCCCTGGGTGCGCCCCCTACCTCGTGGGCACTTCGTGTGCTCTCCGGACTCCGTTTTCTTGCACAATACTTCTTTTGGTCGGTAAAAATTCATTATATAATCTCCCGGAGGTTTTGACCACCGTATCACGCAAATATCTCATGTCTTTGTTTCGAGCTATTTTTTTGACAGATCTAGGTCATCATGTCGTCTTCAAGTGCCCCCAAGGAAAAGTTCTTCGAGAAGGTCATCAATCCCTACCTTGCGGAGGTGCTGCAACACCCTCAAACCATTGAGAGCGTGAGGGGTTGTTGCACATCTGCGATGTCGAGGGACCAAGGAGGACCGGAAGCACGGAAACAAGGCTCGAGGCATTGGAGCAACAAGTTTTCAAGTGTCAGGAGATGGTGGAGTGTGGACTCGACTCTAATCACATTATGATCACGGATTTCACCAACAACCACAAGCTGGACGTCAAGGACATTGGGGAGGCCATCTTCAAGCTTCATGAGAAAATCGAGCACCTCCAAGCCCAGATCTATGACCTGCAAAATCAAAACTATGAGTATGAATATAGATTCAATAGGATGAGTTTGGCTGCAGATTTGAGGATTCAGGAGACTCGATCATCCTTCTATGATGGTGAGCCTATGCCTTGGAAGAGGGACGACAAGCCTACATCATCAACAACTCCACCTTCTTCACCAACAAAAAATAACTGAGTATCTGGTATGGGCACTCCCCTTGGCAACTGCCAAGCTTGGGGGAGTGCCCCGGTATCGTATCACCATCACTTTTATCTTTACCGTTTTTCTTAGTTCGATCCTTTTGATAATATCTTGATCTAGTAGAATAAAGTTTTAGTATGATCTAGTTATGAGTTTTGCTTTATGATCCTTCTATGTAATCAAGTCTGTGAGCTATATATAATAAAGATTAGTGTTGAGTCAAGGGCTTAATGATTTTGCTATGATCTTGAGGGAATAAAATAAAAGAGAATAAATAAAAAGAAACAAAGAGATCATATGGATCTTATGGAGAGTAATGAGCTCACATATAAAGAGTATGATTAATAAAGGTTGTTGAGAGTTGACAAACATAGTTTTGGTCATCCTTGAAATTAATAGGAAGTAATAAATAAAGGGAGGTTCAGATATAAATATACTATCTTAGACATCTTTTATGATTGTGACCACTCATTAAAGTATGACATGCTAAAGAGTTGACGTTGGACAAGGAAGACAACATAATGGTTTATGTTTTCTTTCATCTGAGATAAATTATATTATCATGGATCATCCAACATGTTGAGCTTGCATTTCCCTCTCATGCTAGCCAATTTCTTTGCACCAAGTAGAGATACTACTTGTGCTTCCAAATATCCCTAAACCTGTTCTTGCCTTGAGAGTCCACCATACCTACCTATGGATTGAGTAAGATCCTTCAAGTAAGTTGTCATCGGTGCAAGCAATAAAAATTGCTCTCTAAATATGTATGACTTATTAGTGTGGGAGAAAATAATCTTTATACGATCTTGTGATATGGAAGAAATAAAAGCGACGGACTGCATAATAAAGGTCCATATCACAAGTGGCAATATAAAAGTGACGTTCTTTCGCATTAAGATTTTGTGCATCCAACTATAAAAGTGCATGACAACCTCTACTTCCTTCTGCGAAGGGCCTATCTTTTACTTTTATCTTCTACCTTACATAAGAGTCATGGTGATCTTCACCTTTCCTTTTTACATTTTATCCTTTGGCAAGCACAATGTGTTCGAAAGATCTTGATATATATAGATAATTGGATGTGAGTCTTCATGAACTATTATTGTTGACATTACCCTTGAGGTAAAACGTTGGGAGGCAAAATTATAAGCCCCCATCTTTCTCTGTGTCCGATTAAAACTCCATACGCATAAATATTGCGTGAATGTTAGCAATTGTGAAAGACTAAAAGATGGTTGACTATGTGGACTTGATGAAAAGCTCTTATATTGACTCTTTCCTATGTTATGATAAATTGCAATTGCCTCAATAACCGAGATTAGAGTTTGTTGGTTCTCAATGAAGTTTATGATTCATACTTGAAATTGTGATTGAATTGTTACTTTAGCATAAGAGATCATATGACAATATATATATATATATATATATATATTGTTGTTCTAAGAATGATCATGATGCCCTCATGTCCGTATATTATTTTTATCGACACCTCTATCTCTAAACATGTGGACATATTTTTCGATTTCGGCTTTCGCTTAAGGACAAGCGAGGTCTAAGCTTGGGGGAGTTGATACGTCCATTTTGCATCATGCTCTTATATCAATATTTATTGAATTATGGGCTGTTATTACACATTATGTCACAATACTTATGCATATTCTCTCTTATTTTACAAGGTTTACATGAAGAGGGGGAATGCCGGCAGCTGGAATTCTGGGCTGGAAAAGGAGCAAATATTAGAGACCTATTCTGCACATCTCCAAAAGTCTTGAAACTCCACAGGAGCACTTTTGAGAATATATAAAAAAATACTGAGCGCAAGAAGTACCAGAGGGGGGCCACCCACCAGCCACGAGGGTGGGTGAAAGTGCTAGTGATCGACTAGAGGGGGAGTGAATAGGCGATTTTTATGAAAGTCTTCAAAACATGGAAGTTTCGAAGACAAATAATAGAAATAAACCTATTACCATGCAGCGGAAGGTAGACTACACTAGGCAAGCCATAGTCAAGTATTCAATGGAGTGAAAAGCACAATGACTAATAGCAGCTAGGTAGTAAAGATCAGGTAGGAAGATATTGTGAAGCCAATCAGAACAAGCAGACACTCAGTGAAGACAAAAGATAATGCAATCATACAATGACTTCACAAGGACCAACAATAAGTAAAAGAAAAGGGAAGGATGAAACCAGTGACTCGTTGAAGACAATGATTTGTTGGACCAGTTCCAGTTGCTGTGACAACTGTACGTCTGGTTAGGGAGGCTGAGATTCAACTCAGAAGACCTCGTCTTCACCTTATTCCCCTTGAGATAAGGACACCCAGTCCTCGCCCAATCACTCTGGTAAGTCTTCAAGGTAGACTCCCAAACCTTCACAGACTTCGTTCACCGGCGATCCACAATGACTCTTGGATGCTCAGAACGCGACGCCTAAACGGCTGGAGGATTCACAGTCCTTAAGTGTAATAAGTCTTCAGATCACACAGACAGGAAGACTTCAGTGATGCCTAACACTCTTTGGCTCTGGGTGGTTAGGGCTTTATCCTCGCAAGGAATTCTCTCTCAAAGGCTTCGAGGTGGGTTGCTCTCAAACGACAAAAGCCGTACGCTAACTCTGAGCAGCCAACCGTTTATGGTTGTAGGGGGTGGGCTATTTATAGCCACTAGGCAACCCGACCTGATTTGTTCGAAATGACCTTGGGTCACTAAGGAACTGACATGTGTTCCAACGGTCAGATTTCAAACACACACAGCAACTTTACTTGGGCTACAAGCAAAGCTGACTTATCCAACTCTGGACAAGATTTACTCTCATAGTCTTCACTCGAAGACATAGGATTTTGGTTAAGCATCACTTCAGTCATTCTGACTGGTTCACTTGGACCCCACTTAATAGTACGGTGGTCCCTATGACTCAACAAAGAAAAACACAGAACGACGAAATTGCTAAGTCGTCGCGTGATGTCTTCTCTTGTCATAGTCTTCAATGTGAATGTCTTCACATACCACCTTTGACTTCAATGTCTTCAGACATTTTTAGGGGTCATCTCTGGTAGTAAAACCGAATCAATGAGGGACTTCTACCTATGTTATCCTGCAATTCTCACAAACACATTAGTCCCTCAACTAGGTTTGTCGTCAATACTCCAAAACCAACTAGGGGTGGCACTAGATGCACTTACAATCTCCCCCTTTTTGGTGATTGATGATAAACTAGTTGAAGTTTTCAACAGGGAATAAAATATGTGAAATTGTAAAGGATAGGGTATTGTCTTCATAAGTGGCAATGGCTTCCCCTGAAGATGTGCATATAAGTAATTTGCTTTTGGAATGCAAATGCACATGGCAGGTTGTACTTGTGGAGATCCTCTTCAACTTATGATGACAATTCATCATGCATGAAAATTATGTGAAGATAATTACATGCATAATGAGAAATGGACGTCTGCAGAATGACCTAAGTGCAGAAGTTATCATCGCACATGCGGAATTTATCATCGCATCACAGAATAGCAAATAAGTACCAGGCGACCATCTAGTTTAAGTGTTACAACTCAAAGAACCAAATGTATCAGAAAGCGAGAGTTGTAGACACTAGGCAAAATATAAAACCACCACCCATATGGACCCGCTTGAAGACTATCAAACTCATATGCTTCTCCCCCTTTTGTCAGTAAGGACCAAAAAGGTTTGAATACATAGAGCACCTACTCGCTCTTTTGAGGAGTTGGTGAAGCAGCAGGGTCGTCGGTGTTGGTTGGCGGTGCAGACGAACTTGGTGCAGTGTTGATTCACGCTAAAGGTGGAGGAGGTGAAGTTGCATCATCTTGGTCATCGATGACTCTGGCATTTACGGTCGCGGCTGAGGACGAGTATTCAGAGTCTTCAAGTGAGGGAGTCCGATGCAAGTGAGCATTTCTGGGAGGAGTTGAGTCAAACTTGAAGCGTTCGGTGAAGCCATCGTCGTGCAGATCAGCTTCAGCACTCAGTAGGGTCAAACTCTTCCACGACCTCCGACAGGTTTCATGAGTGACAAAGGCATTCTTGGTGGCAAGATTGCGAATGCGGTTGACATCCACCAAGAGGCTTTGCATTTGACGCTTAAGCCAGTCGTGATGTTTGTCCTATTTCTGATGCAGCGCGATGAGAAGCTCTCGGTCATTGAGGACACAAGATCGTCTTTGAGGCCTTTGCGCAATGGTGCTACCAGTGACATCAGTTTGAGCACGAGGGACACGTGTGTTTCCAGCCAGGGGGTAAACACGAGAAACTGCTGGAATCCCTTCAATGGGCTGGGTGAAGCTTTGGTGATCAGCATTGTGAAGATAAATGGGATCTTTAGCAGGTTCTGGGTAAATGGCTTCAACTGACAGATCAACCTCGCGCAAGAATATAAGATGATTGCGTGCAGATGTGTAACACCCTTGATGCGACTATAGCTCCCACGTGTCGAGGCACGACTTAGAGACATAATCGCATTGAAGGCATATGTCGCAAGTTAGGCAATCTTCACAACATCCCATGTAATATAAATAATAAAGGGGAGATAACATAGTTGGCTTACACTCGCCACGTCAATCAAGTACATAAATAACATTACATCATCCAAACACTCATGGCCCGACTACGGCGCCAAAATAAAAGAGAACCCAACATGCGACAACGGTCCCGTTCACCCCCAACTGGGCACCACTACTAATCATCGGGAAAGGAAGCATAGTAACATTGAGAGTCTTCGTCGAACTCCCACTTGAGCTCAAGCGTGTCCCCTGGAGCGAAATCATCAGGCCCTGCATCTTGTGTAATAGTAATCTGTGAGCCACAGGGACTCAGCAATCTCGCACCCTCGCGATCAAGACTATTTAAGCTTATAGGTATGGCAAGGTAAATATAAGTGGAGCTGCAGCAAGCGACTAGCAAGTATGGTGGCTAACTTATTCGCAAAAGAGAGCGAGAAGAGGAGGCAAAGCGCGGGCGAGAAACTAGAGAGCAACCTGCGCAAACATTACTCCAACACCGTGTCCGCTTCCCGGACTCCGCCGAGAAGAGGCCATCACGGTAACACACTCAGCTGATTCATTTTAATTAAGTTAAGGTTCAAGTTATCTACAACCGGACATTACCAAATTCCCATCTGCCCATAACCGCGGGCACGGCTTTCGAAAGTTCAAATCCCTGCAGGGGAGTCCCAACTTAGCCCATGACAAGCTCTCACGGTCAACGAAGGAATAGACCTCCTCCCAAGACGTTCCGATCAGACTCGGTATCTCGGTAATTCAAGACACTTCGACAGGTTAAAACAAGACCAGCAACACCGCCCGAATGTGCCGACAAATCCCGATAGGAGCTGCACATATCTCGTTCTCAGGGCACACTCAGATGAGCCAGACGTCAGGTAGGCCAGCCCAGAGTTGCCCCTGGTAGCCCCGGACATCGCTCGGTTGGACCAACACTCAGAGGAGCACTGGCCCGGGGGGGTTAAAATAAGATGACCCTTGGGCTCCGGTAACCCAAGGGAAAAAAGGCTAGGTGGCGAATGGTAAAACCAAGGTTGGGCATTGCTGGAAAAGCTTTAATCAAGGCGAACTATCAAGGGGTTCCCATTATAACCCAACCGCGTAAGGAACGCAAAATCTGGGAACATAACACCGATATGACGGAAACTAGGGCGGCAAGAGTGGAACAAAACACTAGGCGAGAGGCCGAGCCTTCCACCCTTTACCAAGTATATAGATGCATTAAGATAACATAGCAATATAATGATATCCCAACAAGTAAATAAATGTTCCAACAAGGAATGGCCTTCAATCTTTACCTGCAACTAGCAACGCTATAAGAGGGGCTGAGCAAAGCGGTAACATAGCCAATCAATGGTTTGCTAGGACAATGGTGGGTTAGAGGTTTGACATGGCAATTTGGGAGGCTTGAAAGCAAGTGGTAGGCATCGTAGCAATGGCATAGCAAAAGAGCGAGCAGACTAGCATAGCAAAGATAGTAGTGATTTCGAGGGTATGATCATCTTACCTGCACAGTTGTCAGAGTTGACTGGATCCTCGAAAGCAAACTCAACGGGCTCCTTGTTAGCGAACTCATCTCCCGTCTCTACCCAAACAAGACAAACAAGCAACAAGGATACAATCAATCACGTGCAAGACCAAGCAATATGATGCAATGATGATATGCTATGCGGAATGCGATGCGGGATGCAAAATGCAAGATATGACAGGAAATGCATGAACCTGGCCTCAACTTGGAAATTCAAGTGTGCCACTGGAAAGATGAGATGAAATCGCTTAAAAACGATATAAAGAACGCCGGAATCGGAGTTACGGTGTGGAAATGGCAAGCGATTCAAAAATGACACCGGTCTGCGATTTACAGCAAGTAGCCATCTAAATGCAATGGAATGAACATGCTACAGCACCCAAACATGACAACAAAATACATGGGAGGGATGAATACAAGATGCTTAAAAAAATTCTAGCACTGAGCTACGGCCAATTCGTCCATTAACAGGTTCAAACAAGCATGGCAAAAATGCATATGACAAACAGATCTCAGACTTAGTGAAATTAACACTTGTCTGGAATTTTAGATCAGGTAGCCCTCTTCGGAGCAACAAAACTATATGCTACAGGACCTGAACATGGCAAAGTAAAGCATGGAATGGAGCTACTCAAAGAGCTTAACAAAAGTCCCTTAGTGACCTTGAGCCAAAAGGGATCAGAAAATACAATTGCAAGCATGTGAACATAGCAAAAACATGATCAGTTTTCAGACTTAGTGAAAACTAGCACATGCTGAAACATGTCCCAAGTAGGCATGTTTACGAGCTCGATGCACTCACTACAGAGCAAGTCATGGCAAGACAAGCATACGGCCATCAAGAAGGCACAAAATGCAAGCTAGACATAGCAAGAACAATAGCATAGCATGCACAGATCAGCTACAACATCACCAGCAAAATTGCAAACAAGTTAACAATCTGCCTAGATTCACAAAGTAGCAAAAGTAGAGCTCGATTGACTCAAGCTAGGGTGCTCCATAATTGCAAACAAAGACATGGATGGATAGAGCACTACAATATAAACAAAACATCCTTACTGAGCATCCTCAAAAGAGGCACGGATCACTAGGAAACAACATGAACATATGGCAACATGAGATAAACAGATCAAGGACTTAGTGGAATTGCTAAGTCCTTGAAAACAGAATTACCAAGTGCACCACTTTGCAAGCTTGCACTAGTCACCTCACACATCACAAAAATACATGGGTTGCACCTCTGGAAAGATGACAAAACCCCTAACAAAACATATGTAGAGCATCAGGGCATATCATGCACACATTAATCATGGAAAAAATGACAAAAAGCTAAATGGAGTGGCAGATCTGACAAATTATCTCAAGTAGCCCTCTTCTAACAGCATTTCGGGCATCAAGATGAACTCAAATGAAAATGATCCAATGGAACGAAATGATGTACTCTCTGAGATGAACATTTTGATATGCTATATGCATGAATCGGAGCTATGGATGCAAAGTTACGATGCGATGAATAGAGGCACATGGATCTGGGAATCTCAGGACTTAGTGAAAATATACCTCCGGAAAAAGTCGAACCGGGACGAAGTGGAGCGGGACGGAGCGGTATGGAACGGGGACGAGGTGTTTGGATGAGATCCCGGTGGATCTCGTCCCGATCCACCGGATCTCGCCGGAGAGGACGACGGCGGCCGGAGGGAGGACGTCGCCGGCGAGGTCGGCGCGCACGTTGAACGAGGCGGTCGGCGGCGTGGAGTAGTGGCGGCGCATGGCGGCGACGCTGGCCGGAACGGCGCGG